>NC_040905.2:47986005-48163505 GCF_004126475.2 Phyllostomus discolor
TGCCCGACTCCAGAAATCTGCCCCACCCCAGAATTGCCCCCGAGCAATTCCGATGCAGGTAGTACAATGACTAGGCATTTAGAAACATCAAAAAAAATACCCTCTGAGCCCTGGCTGGCATAGCTCAGTGGATTGAGCGCAGGCTGGGAACCAAAGTGTCCCAGGTTCGATTCCCAGCCAGGGTACATTCCTGGGTTGCAGGCCAGAACCCCCATTGATCTCTCTCTCTCTCTCTCTCTCTCCCTCCCTCCCTTCCCTCTCTAAAAATAAATAAATAAGATCTTTAAAAAAAAAGTAAGTAAATTAATGAATAAATATATAAATAAAATTTATTAAAAAAATACCCTCTGAAGTGAGAAGTTTTACACTTTGTCAGATAAAGGAAAACTACTAGAGTTGGGCAGCAATTAACTCTATAAGTTGTGTGAAGATAATACTTAGAATTGAGTTGGGAAAGAGAGACTTTTAGCACCCAAACATCACTAGCTTTCAATATATATTACAATCTTTCTTAAACAGCATCTTGTAGGAGGGAGTGGACAGAGGAGCAAGACCAGCACCCACCTGGAGCCATGCTGAGTGCCAATACTACTTTGGAAAATAGCAATTCTCAATAGGCAGAAGCAGACAGATACATTTCTGAAAATAAAATTTGTGTTGACACTAGAAAAGTCCACCTTACTTTGGTCTACTTCCACAGTTCTACAAATTGAGAGCCCTTGACCAAGATTAGGCAAACATCACTCATTTAAAAAATAGCCATTTATGGTCACCAGTCCTCCTGGGCTAGAGGTGGCCTAGTGTGCCCTAATGGCCTGTGGCCACCCTGATCAATCTGAGCTCCGACAGCTACCACCTCAGCGTGTGCTCCCAACATTATCTAATTTCTCCTTACTGACCTGCCTTGCAGGAATGCAGGGAGTCCAAACAGTAAATCCACCAAGAAGACTGTTTCACAGGAAAGCAATGCTCTGAAGGGCTGGCCCAGCATGCAGCTTGAAGCCTCCCACAGTGTTGGGGTGCTCTCCTAATGAAGCAAGGACGAGGCTTGGCCCTCTCCACATTGGCGACCTTGTGTGTGGAGCTGCAACTACTTAGGTCCTAAACCCTATGTGAATCTAAGACAATAGAAAAGATGACTTTCTTTAAAAAATAAGAAAGAGTTTTTTCCTCAAAAAATTAAAATAGAATTCTCATATGATCCAGCAACTCTACTTCTAGGCATATATATATGAAAGAAATGAAAGCAGAGTCTCCCACAGCAACCAGACAAGAAGAAATACAGGGCATCCACATTGGAAGTAAGACTGTCATTATTCGCAGATGACATGGTGCTGTATATAGAACACTGTGAAGACTCCACCAAAAAACCACTGAAACTGATAAATGAACTCAGTAAAGTAGTTGCATACAAAATTAATACTCAGAAATCCATGGCATTTTTATATACCAATAATGAACTATCAGGAAAAGAAATTAAGAAAACAATTCCATTTACTATTGCAACAGCAACAAAAAAAAGTACCTAGAAATAAATTTAACCAAGGAAGTAAAAGGTCTGTGCTTGGAAAACTACCATTACTAAAGAAAAAAATTGAGGAAGATACAAATAAATGGCAGCATATACTGTGTTCATGGATAGGAAGAATTAACATCATTGAAATGTCCATACTACTCAAAGCAATCTACAGGTTTAGCACAATTCCTATTTAAATATCAATGGCATGTCTCACAGGGCTAGAAAAAAATATTTCAAAAATTTATATAAAGCCACAAAAGACCCCAAATAGCATTTGCAGTCCTGAGAAAGAAGAACGAAGTTGGAGGGATACAACTACACCTCAAGGCCATACTAATCAAAACAGCCTGGTACTGGCATCAGAACAGGCACACAGATCAATGTAACAGAACAGAGAGCCCAGAAATCAACCCATGGCTTTATGGTCAATTAATATTTGACAAAGGAGCAAGAACATACAATGGGGTAAAGACAGTCTCTTCAATAAATGGTGTTGGGAAAATTAGACAGATACATGCAAAAAAATGAAACTAGACCACCAACTTACACTGCACACAAGAATAAATTGAAAATGGATTAAAGAGTTAAATGTAAGTCAGGAAACCATGAAAATCCTAGAAAGAAAAATAGACAGTAAAGTCTCAGACATTTCACATAGCAATATTTTTTTCTGGTATATCTCAGGCAAGGCAAACAGAGAAAAAAAATAAACAAATGGGACTACATCAAATTAAAATGCTTTGGTAAAGCAAAAAAAAAATCAAGAAAATGAAAAGGCAACCAACTGAATGGTAGAAGATATTCACCAATGATACATCTGATAAGGAGTTAATTTCTAAAATGCATAAAGAATTTATACAACTCAACACCAAGAAAACAAACAATACAATTAAAAAATGGGCTAAGGACCTGAATAGACACTTCTCCAAAGAGGACATACAGATGGCCAATAGACATATGAAAAGATGCTCAATATCTTTAGTAGTCAGAGAAATGCAAATTAAAACCACAATGAAATATCACCTCACACCTGTCAGAATGGCTATCACCAATAAATCAACAAACAACAACTGCGGGTGAGGATTTGGAGAAAAGGGAACCCTTGTTCCCTGTGGGTGGGAATGCAGACTCGTACAGACACTGTGGAAAACAGTATGAAGTTTCCTGAAAGAACTAAAAATGGAACTGCCTTTTGACCCACCAATTCCACTTCTGGGAATATATCTGAAAAAACCCAAAACACTAATTCAAAAGAACATAAGCACCCCTATGTTCATTGCAACATTATTTATAGTCACCAAGAGCTGGAAGCAGCCCAAGTGTCTACCAGTAGACGAGTAGATAAAAAAGCTGTGGTACCTTTACACAATGGAATACTACTCAGCCACAAAAAAAAAAGAAGGAAAGAAAACATTACCTTATGCAACAGCATGGATGGACCTGGAGAGTATGATGCTTAAATGAAATAAGCCAGTCAGAGAAAGAAAAATATATTATCTCACTCATATGCAGAATCTAATAAACAAATCAATTTAACAAACAAAAGAGAAACAGAAGCATAGATATGTAGAACAGACAGACAGCTGACAGAGGGGAGGGACTGAGGGGCTGGGTGAAAAAAGGTGAAGGCATTTAAAAAAAATAAAAGCAGAGTCTCAAAGAGATATTAGCACATCATGTCCATAGCAGCATTATTCATAACAGCCATGAGTTAGGAGCAACACAGGTGTTCATCAGCAGACGAAAGGATAAGTCAATGGTGGTGTATGTGTATAATGAAACATTATCCTGCCTCAAAAGAAAAGAAATTCTGATATGTGCTACAAATTGGATGAACCTTGAGGGCATTATGCTAAGGGAAATAAACCAGCCACAAAAAGACAAATACTGTATGATTCTACTCACACGAGGTGCCTAGAGCAGCCCAGTTCATAGAAAGAGAAAGCAGAAGGCTTGTTGCCAGAAGGAAGAAATGTGGAGTTGTTGCTTAATGGGTTTCGGGTTTGGGTTTTGCGAAATGAAAGAGTTGTAGGGATTGGTTGTATAATAATCTAAATGTATCTAACACTACTAAACTCTACACTTAAAATGGTTAAGATGGTAAATTTTATGTTATATTTTACCACAATTTAAAAAATAAAAATTAAAAAGTCCCACCCTCCCTCTCACCTTCCCTCCCTTCTACCCTTTCTTCCTTTTTTTTCAGGATTTCTTCAGGATGCAAGGGTCCCCTTAGCCTGACTCTGCTGCCCACCCCAATGCCCACACATTCTGGAGCAGAGCACACCGAAAGTTTCTGAAGGTTTCTACTGGCTTCACAGGTAGAAAGAACACAACGGCTGCTACCACCAGACCTCTTGTGGCTGAGCTGAAACCTGGGAGCCCACGCCCGCAGCAGCATGGCACCATCACACCATCGCAGCCAGAGCCAGATAATTGGCAGCAGCAGGGTTTTCTGCTGGAAGCTACCCATTTCCATCAGTGCAGTGGGCTTGAGCACAAAACGTTGTCTCCTAGCACATGGGGTGGTGAAGACTCAGGAAAACAGTCATCAGAGAAAGGGAGCAACTGAGAGGCAAAGGGCAAGTAATGTCTGGGAAGAATTACCAGACAGGCTTTGCCACCTTTATACAATATGAACAACTGCATTGATCTGAAAAACAAAACAAAACAAACCCTCACCCTTTTAAAGCCTTCTCTAAATTGAGATGATAGCACTGTTATGCATTAGAAGATGTTATCAGTCCCAAAGAGCAAGTATGGTCTTATACCAACTAATATTGGCTAAAATGTACCTGACTGCATTGGAAATGTTGCAGCAGATTGGTATAGCTGAGAATAATGAACCGCTGCACCCCATTGAAATGTAATTACACAGCCCTCTTGTTCTTAAACCTATAAGGTGAAAGAAAGATGAATAGTGAAAGTAAAAACCGCTGACCCTTCAAACTTTAATTTACGTTATGCATTCGCTCGCCCTTCTGATAGGTTTTAGAAAGGTCATAATTTAGGGTATTTTGCAGTTGATAAATGATCTGTATGTTTGTGTTCACATGCACCGATTGATTTGTTATAGCCAAAATATTGTTTCTATAACAACCCAAGGGCCTTTAACTAGACAAACAGCAAACCAGAATCCGAGGGGAGGCAAAGGGAAATCTGGGCCTGCCTACAAGGTGGACAGCCTTTGCCCAGGGACTGCAGGATGATGGAGTGGAGGGCGTGGGTGAGGATGCAGGGGTGAAACTGTGGGAGGAGGAGGTGGTGACCAGAGCAGATGGAGCAGTGGCTTTGGTTCTTGGCAGACCCAGGGTTGCCGTCTCTTCAGATCCTCTCAGGCCAGCATGGGTGGTTTCCACTGAAGCCAAAGCAAGTCTTGTCAAGACTTTCAAGTTAAGCTCCCTTTGGTGCAAAGTAAGCCAGCAGGGTTGTTAGGGCAATTTTCCCGCCTTTCCAGCCTTGGAAGAGGCTCCTGTTTCCGGGCCCAGTTGATGCATTATGCATCAGGGCTGCCTGCAACTGACAGCCCCTCAGCCAACGTCGACTTGAAAAGCAATGGTGCTAATCAAAGCCGACACATTTGAATGTCCAGACACACACACAGAGAAATTTACTAATCAAAAAGTGTATTTCCTAGGGCTGTCTCCAGAGAAATCCGCAGGAAGAAATTGGAATAATTTATTAGCTTACAAGTTTTCGTTGACAGTTAGCCCAAAGCTATTTATCTCTGTAATAGAGAACGTCTCCAATGTGGCAAAATTGACCAAATCAAACAGCTTTGATCAGAAAATGAATCTGGCAAGCCTGCCTGTCGGAGGGTCCCAGGAGAAAGGGGGGAAACAAACAAAAAGATTTAACAAGTGGTCAATAGGAGAAAGGGAACAAGAGAAAGGTATTTGGGAGAAGAAAAGAGCAAGGGAGCAAGAGGCAGAAAAAGAATTTTGCAAAGCTACAGCCCCAGCTCTGGAATGAATTGTTGAAGAAATAAATGATGTTTCACATGATAACATTTAACATGGTGCTTATGCATTATCTGAGCCTTGCAGCCCAAACTGAGATGTGATTTTTATGGTAACATGATGATGACAAACAGCGGAGGGAAGGGGCTGGCTGGTGGCGGTGAGCAAATGAGCATAGGGAAATCCAGAGGAATAGCTCTAGGTTCTCTCAGCCCCCCAGATGAGCTTTAGCCCATTTATAGAAGGTTTTGGTGATATGGATTCAACCCAGCATGTCTCAAGGTATCTCAGTGTGTCATAAGGTGCTTGCCTATGAAGTATCAAGTTGGGTGAAGGGCACTGTAGCCTTGTGTGAGTCCAAGGGTGTGGCTCACCCAAGGCTCCTCTCCTTCTGTCATGGGTAGTATCAGGGAGGGCACAGTGGGAGAGACCCGTGCACTGCGAGGGTGCACCATCGCTTTCTACCTAATCTCTTCTTCCAGAAGGTACCACACTGTACTCACAGAGAGCACCAAATACAGCTTTCAAGCCCAGCAGTAGATGGATGGATAGATACTAGGGGAAAACACTCAAACCATTATAGAATTACTTTACATATTACAGTGAGTCTCTCTATCACACAGGTCGACCAGTCACCACCTTCCAATCCCAGACATCTTCCGTCACGAGCAGCACTCCTCTGCTAACACCCACATGCACTCATTGGCAAGGCGGTTGCTGTGTTCAACAGTCAAATGATTTGGAGGATGCTCCTGCAGCCATTATTTGTTCCCAGAATAAAAGCCAAAAATCATCATCAATATCACCACTCACTTTGTTCTAAAGATGAGATTTGTTATTAAAATGCATTGGGAAATCATGGTGAGATGTTGGCAGAAGTATTTGTCAATAAAGAAAAATGCTAAACTATGGAGAAATGCTTTTGTCACAGCAACTTCTGGGTAAGAATTGTTTAATGAGGACATTGTTGAAGGCTCGAGATGACCAAGTAGACTGGAATGGGAGTGCCAGCTCTGAAGTCTTAGGACCTAGCTGGGATGCTGTCTGTCACTTCTGTCTTGGGATGCCCTTTTCTTCTCTACATAAACCATATGCTTTGGCCTGGATGATTAGGATTATTACCTGCATAGCAGGGTTTATTATGGGAATTAAGAGAGACAATGACCAGAAAGCACTTAGTAAAATGTTGGGTTGGCTAAAAGGTTTGTTTGGTTTTAAGTAAAAATAAAAGACAAATTTTTCATTTTCATCAATAACTTTATTGAACAACATTCACTGTTTTGTCCCATTACCTTCTAACATCTTTCAGGCAACTTCATAATTCCATCTTCCCCAAACTTTTTATCTTTTTGAGCAAAGAACTGTTCCAGGTGTCTTTTGCAATCCTCCAGGGGACTGAAACTTTTTCCATTAACAGAACTTTGTAAAAACCAAAATATATGGAAATCTGAAGTTGCAATGTCTGGTGAATACAGTGGATGAATCAGAACTTCCCACCCAAGCTGTAACAGTTTTTTGCCCAGTCATCAAAGAAATATGTGGTCTTTCATTATCCTGATGGATGATTATGCATTTTCTATTGACTAATTCTGGATGCTTTTCCTTGCATGCTGCTTTCAGTTGGTCTAATTGGGGGCAGCACTTGTTGGAATTAGTCATTTGGTTTTCCAGAAGGAGCTCATAACAGGGGACTCCCTTTCAACCCCACAGTGTACACAACATCACCTTCTTTGGGTGAAGACTGGCCTTTGGTGTGGTTGCTGGTGGTTCATTTCACTTGCACCATGATCTCTTCCTTCCCACGTTATTGCAAAATGTCCATTTTTCATCACCTGTCATAATGTTTAAAAAACAGAATGTTTTCATTATGTTTAAGTAGAGAATCACATGTGGAAACACAGTCAAGAAGGGTTTTTTGCTTAACTTATGTGAAACCCAAACTCAAAATGATTAACATAATCAACCTGGTGCAAATGATTTTCAACACTTGATATGGATATTTTGAGTATGTTGGCTATCTCCCTCATGGTATAATGTTGATTGTTCTCAATGTCTTGATCTGATGGCTATCAATTTCAACTGGTCTACCTGACTGTGGAGCGTCATCCAGCAAGAAATCTCCAGAATGAAACTTTGCAAACCATTTTTGACATGTTCGATGAGTTACTGCATCTTCTCCATATACTGTATAAATCTTTTCTTTTCCTTTTTTGGCATTTCAGTTGAGTTTTTACTTTTTCCTTTTTTTGAGAGATTTTATTTATTTATGTTTTAGAGAGGGGAAGGAAGGGAGAAAGAGGGAGAGAAAGAAACATCAATGTGTGGTTGCCTCTCACGCACCCGCTACTGGGGACCTTACCCACAACTCAGGCAGGTTCCCTAGACTGGGAATCAAACTGGTGACCTTTTGGTTCACAGGTCTGAGCTCAATCCACTGAGTCACACCAGCCAGGGTTCTTTTCTTTTCTTTTAAAAAATATTTTATTTATTTTTAGAAAGAGGGAAAGAAGGGAGAAAGAAAGCACAAGAAACACTGATGTGTGAGAGAAACATCAATAGAGTACTTCCTGTATATACTCAGTCAGGGACCCGGCCCACAGCCCAGACATGTGCTCTGACCAGGAACCACATTGGTGACCCTTCAGTTCACAGGCTGGCACTCAATCCACTGAGCCACACCAGCCAGGGCCATTTTTACCTTTCTTAAAATAACAAAGCATAATATGCAGGAAATGTTATTTTCTTCCATCTTCAATATTAAAATGGCTACACAAAAATTCACCAATTTTGAGAAGTTTTTTAAAAATGCATGCTGATATGGCAGCTGTCACAAGATGATCTAAGAAAATTGTTTCAGATAATGTTAAAGACAACTAAGCACTATTAGAGCCATCTTACAGAAAAAACAGAATGAACTTTTTGGCCAACCCCCCCTATAATTCAAGTCCTGCACCAACGCTAAGGGTTATCACTACTGTTTAGTCATGGGAGAAGGAGGGTGATCAGCAATTTGCTTGGTCAACGAAGTCAATGTAATTGAGGAAGGGCAAGGTCAGGAAACCGCACTACACACCCTGAGAGCTGGCCCCCCAGTCATGATTCTGGGTGTTTTCCCTAGTAATAGGCATCCCATCTTTTTTATCTTCCTTCAGAGAGTGGAGTCAACCTCACAAGAAAGGGCTGGCCAAATACCTGATGCTTCTATAATCTGTCTCCTTCAGGCTATGTGCCCTTCCTCAGACATTTGGGGAAAAGATACAGTTGGCTTTAAATCTTTTCAGGTTCCCAATTCAGGTTAAAGTCCCCATGTCTGGTCCATATGTCTGTGTATTCATAGAGCTATAACCCCTGACTAATTGAGTGCTAGAGGTAGATCAGCAATTTTGCTTGATCAACCAAGTCCAAATTAATCTGCTCTGTAAGAGGACTTTAGTGGACAGTATCTGAAAGTGAAAGTATTTCTAAACCATTCAAACAAAGACAATTCATGTGGATGTGTTGATAATTTAGAGGAGCTCGGGGGAAATAACACTGTGGCCAGTCCTGAGTTTGTTTCTGTGATGACAAATAAGGCAGCTTAGCTTTATCTGACTAAAGTTTGCAGTCTGTATTGTGCAGGATAATGGGTTAGCTTCGGTGTTTGGATCAGGTCCTCCTGCAAATGCATCAAAATTGTCTCTCACTTACAAGAGTTACATTTTAATACTCACCCTGATGTCATGACAGCCAAACACTATGGATTGGCCCACTTGTTTCTCATAGCAGCTTCCCTGGGAGCTGCTCCGAGCAACGACACCTCTGACCCATGTTTTACGCTCTGCCTGGGAGCTGGAGCAGCACGCAGCCTTCTGCTGCATCCACAAGCCACTGTGCCCTAGTCTCTCAACACCCCACATTTTGCCTGACTGGGGCCTCTGTAGTGCTTTTGCATGCTCTTCTCTCTGGCAACACAGAGCAGCAAAGAAGTTCTGTTCAGTGATGTTGTGTGATGTGCTGGTCACATGCCAGCAAGCTCCTACCAAGAATCAGGTCCAAAATGGGTTAAAAAGATTCAGGATTCCTTAAGCCAGATTTCTGCCTCCTCCACCTTGAAATGTTCTAACATGTGTAAAAGCCACTGGTTATGCAACTTAGGAGACCATTTAAATGGTCCCAAATGTGAATTACAATTTTCCCTCTCATGTAACTGGTAAAGTATCTAATATGAATGAAGGCTTCAAGACCTCATGACAAAAAGACTTCAGACCTATTTCTCAAGATATTCCTGAAATCCTGTCCATGTAATTAATTCTGTCAAATCTTTACCTAAGCAGGAAACAAAGAGTCTTAGGAACCAAACACTCAAATGTACAAGGCAGGAACTTCCATCTTTAATTCTGAGGTTCTGATAATGATGTTTTTCTTGAAAACTGCTCTAATGCTATCTACTCTTTCATGTATAGTTCAGAAAAAGGGTTTGAGAAAGTAAGGAAGGTGTGAGTGGGAGAGGGCCAGACAATGATTTGGAAAGGTGCTGCCTTTAGACAAAACTATGATTTTTTTTCAAAAACCCATCTAACCATAGAATTAGGTTAAGATGGGAATTTGTAGTATTTTCCTCTGCTTAAAACTGAACTAGAAACTACAAATGGCATTCCCAGTGTCCTGATCTCTCCTTGCAAACCTTGCCTGGGTGCATATGTGTACGAATGTGCGTGTATGTATTATACACACACACACACACACACACACATACACACACACACACACTATAGTGTGCATATAATATATATTCTACCAAAACTTCAACTAGATTTCAGGTGTTCAAATTTCCTTTGAACTTAAAAAAATTCTACTACAAAGCCATTAAATTAATTGAAATGTTTCAATGGCCCATATTAACTTTAATTATATAGCTATTTAGTCAGGAAGAAATAAATATATATGGATAAAAACCTCACTGAAAGAAAGAAAATACCCAGTCTAAAGCATGGCACAGATAAGAATGCAGACAAATACCACAGGAAAACTTATTTCTGCCTTCTTGATGAGGTTAATAGTTATTCCTAAACATGACAGGAATATTTCTCATAAATATGACTATAGTTCAGGAGGCTGGACATAGGATCAGGGAATTCTTGCTAGAGAATTCAGTTTTATAGTTTAATTCATTAATAACAATGTTCTGAACAGAAGAAGTCTACCTCCAAACCTTGCTTTTGAGACTTCAAGTGAAGCATCTTTTAAAAACTTTGTTCACAAAGAGAATCTTCCAGTTATTTCCACTCTCCTATTCAGAGGAAAAAAATATTAATGTACTAGTTCTGCTCAATCATCACCCCTCTCCAGTTTCATCATTTTAGTTTTATTATAACAGTTGTGCGTATCCATCAGAAATTGAGAAAGTCTACTGTAACTCCTTTTGGTTCTATTGAGAGATCCTGGGTTTAAAGGACCCTAAACTTACAAGCTTTCAAGCCCCATGAGATTCTGTACAACATAATTTCTTCAAGGAAGGCTGAGGTGTTGAGAAAAGGCTAGACAGAAGTTTTAGGGTTTTCTCTGTTTATTTGTCTGTTTTTGTCTATGGACAGGACTCGACATGTGGAATCAACCAACAAACATTTTTTCCCTAACATTTCTGAGCTATATTGTTTTAATCTACTTCTGACAACTGATGCTCACAACAATCCTGCTAGGCTGAAATTGTCATCCCTACTTTACAGATAAAGAAACCGAAGCTCAGGAGGATTCAGAGATATGCCCAGGCTCACACACTATCAGGCCCAAGAGAGCTTTAATGGGAACCCAGATCTCTCTGACCCTACCCTGCCACTGTCCTGAGGGAACAGAAAAAGTCCTGGTTTATTCTTAAATGACAGATGTAGCCCCACTCATTGCTGTGGTCACAAACACTCAGCAATATACCTTGGTCCATCCCATCCCATCCCAGTATACCTTGGTCCATCCCATCAGGCATGAACCTGTAAGAGTCAGAATGCACTGGTTATGCTATGACCAAAGTCTTGCTCACAGTTATACATATCTGAGTCTGGGAGGCTCTGGGTCCCACATCACCCGGGGACTCACAAGGACAGAGGCTCTACCATCTTTTTAAGTCAATGTCCCAATACAAGGCTTCAGGACTCAATAGAGCAAGGAAAGGGAGCGTGGAAAATCACAACATGGCTCTTAATTGCTACTGTCCATAAGTGACATAACTCTACCCACATTTCATTGGCCAAAGCAAGTCAGATGGCCACACTTAACTTCAAGCCAGTCCTCCCCTATGCCTGTAAGAAGGAGAAAACCAGAAATTTGAGGGAGCTCTAGTCATGTCTACAACAGTACTATTGGTCCTAGGAAACACTGGCCAGAAATTCAGGGGGGCTTATTCCTAGTACTGGCTCTGCCACTTGATAAGCTCTGTGACCTTGTCCACACCTCTTAACCCCACTGGCCTTCCATGCCCTCCTCTGTAAGTGGAGGTTTGCAATAGACGGTCACCTCTGTGATTCTGTACCAGAATAAATCCATTATTTTTGCTAGAGCTCAGAGCCCACATGCTTGGGAGTAGATCAGTGGGGTCATCTCCAACTAGAGCTCAGGGCTCAGGGCAGGTCCTGCAGGACATCATGGAAACAGACTCATTGATGCACACAACAGGGAAGCGTTTGAGTCAGCCAGTACTTAGAGTTTTGGGACAGTCCCCATGAGAATGAATGGGCCTGAGATCCCATGACACAAAATATACTTTAACTTACTTTGACAAAGGCTCTTTAGTTCTAACTGCTTGTGACAGCAGTTCACCATTTACTCAAAAATGTGCCCCATATACAGGTATTTCCCATTTTATGTCATAGATGTGTTTCTAAAACAAAAAGTGGTAGATAAACTAAATTTTAAAAATATAGAATCACTGCTGGAGTTATGGAAAAACATATTAGTCAAAGGAATCCAGTGACAAAAGTCTTTAAGAAAGGGTAAAAAGGTCATTTCTAGTTTTAGTTTCTCTGTAAGACGTTCCTTGATGACACCCCGAGTCTCTGACACAGTGCACAGAGTACAAAGACAGTCAACAATATTTATGAGTAAAGGGATAGCACTCAGCTGTTCACCTGTGGTAGATTTGTGCTTTCATGAAATAATAACAATACCTTGCATTTGTAAAGCACCTGCCAGTTATAAAGCCTTACATTTACCTTTGACAGGAGTAGAAAGCATTAGTTTCTCTCAGACTAGAATTCTGATTGTGGTTTGTTTCTTGGTAGCTGTGGGCTTGGACACATTACTTCACCTCTTGGAAATCTGCCCCTGCCCCTCATTTGTGAAATAAGAGTGATGTCAGCTTCTCAGGGTTGCTGAAAGCGTGCAATGAGATCTGTACGGTGACATGTCTAATAGAGGACCTCACATGGAGAAGATGCTTAATAAAAGTGCTTCCTCTCTCTTTTCTGTGAGGCAGGAGGGAGAGTTATCATTATCCTCATTCTACAGATGAGGAAGCTGAGGCCCAGAGAGATACAGTGGTTTGCCTTAGCCTCATAAACACAGGACTGGAGCCCTGAGTCATGCCACACTCTCTCTCACCCACCACCTCACCAGCCCACACAGGGAGGCAATGGCTGCACAGCAGATATTTGTGCAGGACATGTGTATCACGCAACTTTGGGCTGACATGTTGTCTCATATATGTTGTTTATGTGAATTTGTCTTTCCTTTCTATTCACGCTAGTCATACCCTGATAGCCTCGTGCATCTGTGGCACCTGACTCAGTGGCGGGTACTCAGTAAATACTTATCCACTAGCTGAATTTCAAATTCTTGCAAATCTACCCAGCTAACAAGGACACAGTAGCACATTTAACAATTAAGAGAAGAACTTGGTTTTCAGGAACTTTTGACATCTAAGGTTGACAATTACAAAGGGCATAATAATTCATTTTAGGATACAATAGGAAAATAATAATGTTACCTAATATGCTGAGATGAATAAGTGGTCTTATTGGTGGAGACAACCTGCTCCTCCCCTTTCATGTGGCTATCGAGAGTTAAGACCTGACCCGTGTGGGTTCTTCAACAGATACAGACTGGGCACTTGCTAGGTGTCCGGCACAGACCTATAATTCAGGTTATAAGGATGAACAGGCATGATCCCTGACCTCATGGAAGTTATGGTGAGAGAATACTGTCAACAAGTAAATAAATATATAAAATATTTATAACTATGAGTTGTAATAAATAAAATAAAGGGAAAATGAGGAAATAAGAGAGAGTGCAACTGGAGGGTCTAATTTAAATTAAGAGGTTGAGGAAAGCCCCTATGAAGAAGTGATAATTACACTGACATCTGAGAAAAATTGGTAGAAATCAGTCAGGTAAAAAGTAAGAGACAGAGCATTCCAGGCCGAGGGATCAGCACTGTGGAGGCCTGAGGCTGGGAAGAGCTTGGAATGGAAATGAGGTCTGGAGGCCAGAGTGAAGGGAACTAGACAGAGGCATAAGGGGGCAGGGGTGGACTGGGACAAAATTATTTTAGGTAATATCAAGCTACAATTGAAAAATTGTAAGCAGAAAAATTATATGATTAAACTTTTGTCCTGATGGACCTCTCTACTGTTAAGTAGAAGAAAGAGTTGTGTTTAAGAATGGACTTAAGCTAATAATGCAAAAGGGAAGTGAAGAGAACAATGGGGAGGTATTGCAGTGATCCAGGGGAAGGGTGAGGGTGGCTTGAACTTGGGTGGAAGCAGTGAAATGAAGAGACATAACAGAAATTGTGAAATAATTTAGGGATTGGATTGATGAGAACGTGATGATGAACCTGATGTACACCTCGAGGGGGAGAAGGATGACTCTTATGTCTCTGGGTATCTGGGTGAAAGATCTGGAGGGAGGGCAGATGGGCAGTGGGGATAATAAGAGTTAAGGTCTGGCCATTTTGCACCTGAGATGCCTCTGAGACATTGAAGAGGAGGAAGTTTTTGGGTATAAGAATTTGGTAGCCCTTGGCTCACAGGTGATAGGAAAGCCATGGGTTGGTGAGCTCACCTAGGGAGAGAGTGTAGAAAATCTGAGAGGAGACCCAGGCTGAGCCCAGACCTCTGAACCCATGAAGGACCTGAGTAGAAAATCAGGAAAATGAAGTGTCATAGAAAGAAAGAAAAACTGTGGGTTCAAGAAGGACAGAGTGGTCTGCTGCATTCTGAGAGAGGAGGCAGGATGAAACCTGAAAAGTGCTCACCCGCAGGGGTCACCTGGGAGCTGTTTGTGGCACTGACATGGAGGGTGGAGGGTGGAGGGTGGAGGGCGGAAGATGGAGGATGGAGGATAGAGAATGGAACAGGAGGGGGGCACAGACCTGAGAAGAGAACCTGAGGAGAAGAAATGGCATCCTGTGCACATCGATGAGAAGCTGGGCTCGGAAGGAGAGCAGAGAGAGAATAGGAACATGTGGGGACTAAAGAGATATCTTTTTAGTTTTGGGTCATGTTGAGAAATGTAAGAACACATCCATATGCAGAGGGGAAGGATCAAGAAGAGGAGGCAGAGAGAAGATGCTGAGGGAGGGCTGGGTAGAGGGAGGCAAAGGGGGGGGGGAAGAAGGAAAAAAAGGGACACCTGTAATAACACAAACAATAAAACATCAAAAGTGAAAAAAAAGCCCTGGCTGGTATGTCTCAGTGGACTGAGTGCCTGCCTGCAAACCAAAGGGTCACTGGTTCGATTCCCAGTCAGGGCACATGCCTGGTTTGCAGGCTAGGTTCCTAGTAGGGGCCACATGAGAGGCAACCACACATTGATGTTTCTCTCCTCTTTCTCCAACCCTTCCCCTCTGTCTAAAAATAAATAAACAAAATCTTTTTTAAAAAGTGAAAAAAGTCTAAAAAATGTATCCAAAAAAAAGAAGAAAGAAAAAGTAAAGGCTACTTACAAAGAAAAAAGGAGAGAGGCCACTGATGTCCCTAGGCCACCAGGCACCACACTCTGTCTTCGGCACCAGGTTCTGAGTCTCCTGCCCGAGGCACTGAAAGGGGTGATTCCCCCAGTGACCCCTTGGCACTGGGGTCCTGTGGAGCTTCTAGGGCCATTTATTTACCTGGCAGCAGAGAGAAACAGGGACTCTTTTCCAATGCAGAGTAAGGAAGAGGGAAAGGGAAGGATGAAAAAGGCAAAGGGCAGGAGGGGGAAGCAAGGAAGCAAATGGAGATGGCTGGTCCTCCCCCTTCTCCGTGTGGTTGAGACAGCAGGGAGCTGAACTCTAGATGATCTGGGGGGCTCTGAGGAGTCAGAGGGCGTCTCCCTTAGCCAAAGTCAAGACTTGCCCAGACACAGAAAGCTAGTTGTCAAGTCTTGTCTCTCCTTGCAGACAACAAAGTCGTGGGAGATGAGAGAGGCTTCCAGGGTGGCTGGCACTGTCCAAGGACTGAGAAACCTATTCCCTTATCTTGGTACCTCCCAACTCCCACCCAGGTCTTCAGCCACAGAGGACTGTGAGATTTCAATGCGCTATCATAAGACAAACGTGTTTTCTCTTCCCACCAAATTGGTCATGTTTCCCATAGGCAGATGGGGAGTAGAAGAAAAAAGGCTTGCCCCTGGCATGATTCATTCACTCTCTGAGGCATGAGATTTGATTACCAGTCTTTTAACATGCATGACAGCAAACGTTAATATTTGCCACAGAATTATCTGGCCCCCTTTGAAATTTATCTACAATGTTAGGCTCTCTGACCCCTAGAGGTAGGGAATGCCACAGGCTGACTTCATGCCATTTAATGCTGCTACCTCCGCTAAGGCAACAAAGCCTTCTTGAAATATAAGACATAAGAACAAAGAAGTGCCTAATTCCTGGGCATAAACATCACAGTTCACTGAAGCACTGGCTTGCTTTATAAAATAACCAGCTAGCTAATAATAATAATAACAATAACAACAATAATAATAATAACAACCACCACCACCAGCTAGCAATGATTCTTAGTCTCCCAACTAAACCTTCAGATAGTCTTCTGCATAAGAAATGTCATTGTTTTTAAAAGGACACTAAAAAAGAAAAAGAAAAGAGACGACCACCAAGAATCACTGGTTAATATGCTGATTACCTTACACATCTTTCTCAGCTTTTCCCGTACTTCCTAGTAGACCAGAAAAAAATTCAATGTCTTTCAGTCTTTAAGTCCTTTGTCCACAGGTATGACATTTTTCCAACTTCTAGGTGGCTTTGAGCTGGGAGGTAATATCTGAAACTGTTGCCTGGGAGAGTCAAAATCTAACATTGAAAAAGCAGGAGCCACCCCTAGATTTCCTTCTCTGGAAGGGCAAAGGCCCACCTTCATACAGCCTCTTCTAACATCCCTCATAGTGTTAAAACCCATTATCCAACATTATATTTTTTAAATTGTTGACAAGGAGCCACTTTTAAAAAGTGCTCCCTCTGCTCACCCCCTTGCCCCTCTCCAGTCTCCTCCCAGATGGGCCTTTTTGTGCTTGTTGCCGGAGCCGCGTTCTTCCTTGTTGTTCAACTACACCTGGCATCGCGCTTTTGCCCTCTCACAGGCCAATTTCAAAACACTCTCTCTTTATAATGTAAGCTTTTCTTGTGCTGAAACCTTGCCTTTCACTTGCTCTATACAGCACTTGTCACACTGCATAATATAAGCTAGACAATGGTAGCAGAGACAAAATAACAACCAAACGCAATCATCTACCATGGAACCACTAATGAGTAGTCTGCCTCTTCAGGGCTTCTTAGAAACAAAAACAGAGACAAGGATAAAGGGCAAGGGTGGGGACAAGTCAATAGAACCTCACAATTCGAAGACTTAACCTCTGTCTCTATCAACTCATTTTTGAGTTGTTATCACCCGCCAGAACCTTCCCTATTTGTCTAGGGCCAAGTGTCTTGTCAGAGCTTGGGGAGGGGGTGGGGGTGGCAGGGGTGGGGGGTGGCAGAGAACTAATTACTTTTTTTTCATGCTGGGTTAAAATATAAGTTTAGAAGTTACAGTTCATGTGAAGATTGTTATACATTTTGCCAATAATAAAAAGGCATTAAAGTTGGTATAGTTATATGAAATCAGGATAGTTATGTAAATCTGTAATGAAAAGAAGCAATTTGTTGTAACCAGTTTTAAAAAATACACAGAGATAATATCTATGGTTTATGTTGTTTCTGACATTTTGACTAGCATTTTTATTTCTTGGTATATTAGGATAATGTTCAAGGTCCATTCTATTTCTCAGCTTGCAAAATTAATGTCTAAGTGCTGATATACAGGAAATCAAATCTTTTTATTTTAGTCTGCTTGGCTTCCAATGACTAGAATCAACATACCCAACCATCCACATACTTCTCAAAGACAAAAAGAAATGGCATTTATTCTCCTAGTATTTATTGAGGACTTACTATGGCAGACATTGTCATAAATGCCTGGATATAGCAGTTAGCTGTATACTCATGGTAACTCTATGTGGTGGTAATACTGACACTCCTTAATGGTTAGATGGAGAAACTGAGGCCTAGAGAGGATGAGCAAGTTCTCTGAGATCATAGTGTGAATTGCCTTTAGAACCAAGGCTCGTCTTGACTAATTCCAACACTGACTCCATGGTGGAGCTGTCAAGGAATAACCTGAGAAATTACTGGTGGCACATGGAGAAAACTGAAATTACAGAATCAATTAAACGACCAAAGAGGTCAATGCATGGAATGGGTATGAGGTGAGTTTTGTGGATGGATTCCCCAGCCCTTCCCACCTGATGTCTCCCGTTCCTAGTAGGTTCCTCTTCTGGAAACAGCGTGCATGCCCCCTCCTCCCATGTCCCTAATATGGCTCTGGAGGACACTGACATCAGTTCCCTGATTCAGCCCCTCATCCTCTGCTTTGGCCACAGGAGTTTGGGCCAGACGTGGGCACCTTCATTACTTCATGTAGCAAATATCTAGATGTTGATGTGAGGGGACAGCTAAGAGAGCAAGAGATCAGATAGATGTACTGTTGAGGGGTACTCTGCTGGGGTGCAAAGCCCTGAAGGGACAATAATTCAGCCAGGCCTGATGGCAGAGCCCACATTTTTATTCAGTTTTTCTGTAAAATTTCATAAATCAAAACCAAAGGAAATATAAAAACACCTCACCTAAGAAAATCTATTCAATTTGTACTTTGAAATTAACTTATATGTAAAGCATCTTGGACTTGCCTATCCATTAATTTGGCCAAAAGTTTTATTACCTTTTATTACCTTCTAAGAATGCACCTATTTTTACTGACCTGTAAGGCAAATTCATAGCTTTACTATGAACTGGAAATCAAATGTTGCAGAGGGAGCTTCTGATACTTATCAAACCCTCTTAAAAATACTTCACAAGGCCTTTTGCTGCACCTCTCTGACAACTAGAGATGCAAGAAAGTCTTGTGCAGTGGACAGTTATGTGTTGAGGTACCTGGAACTGTCCGTGCCATATTTATTTGTAAATATTGGTCCTACATTGGGTGAGACATCCAAACAAAGATGAAAACTTGGTCTCTGCCCATAGGCAGCAGGGCCAGTAGATGAGAAAGCCAGGCAGGCTTTCTTGACATAGAGAGAATGATTTCAAGCAATACACATGATCAAGCAATATGTATAATCAACCATGTTTGATTCTAACTGTGAAGGAATTCAGTCAGGTACTGAATCAAGAGAATCTGCTTTAAAAAGTAATATATAATATAGAATAATTATGCTGAATAAAATATCTGTGTTGTTACAAGAAAGCTGTACAATTTTAATTCCTAAACTTGGAAAGGTTATCTACAGAGTTAGTGGGCTCCCAGCAAATCACATGAGGCCAGTGGGAATAATTTGCTGTGTGACTCCAGGAAAGCTCATTTCCCCGCTCTGGGTCTCAGTTGCCTAGTCTG
This sequence comes from Phyllostomus discolor, assembly GCF_004126475.2. NCBI lineage: Eukaryota > Metazoa > Chordata > Mammalia > Chiroptera > Phyllostomidae > Phyllostomus > Phyllostomus discolor. The sequence goes on from NC_040905.2 coordinate 48,005,370, forward strand.
TAAAAAAGATGGGGTTAAACTGGAAAATGTGGGCATCTGCCAGCTCTAACGTCCCGAAGTCTGACTGTGTCTTCATGCCCAAACAGTAGGAGAAAGCTGTGAAGTGTCCAGCTTTTGGAAGGGTCTCCTCTGCAGAGGAGAATATGCCCTGACTGTCCCATGAGGAAGGCAAAGGACAAGGACATTTCCCAGACAAATTTCCAGGGGTGTTTTGATATTACGCTCCCAGAAGAACGTTTTCTTACCTTGGTGCATCATCTCTGAGGAGCTTCATCAAACATCAGGACAGATGGCATCCCTCACTTCTGCTAATGCTGAATCCTGGCAATATTTTTCCCCTCTCTCTAACCTGTAAGTTGTTTGATGGAATTGACTAATGTTCTTTCTAAACTCATGTACTCTCATTTATCTATTTCCTTGGATTTCTGTTTCTCTCTCATATTCAGACTGAGTAACTCAATCAACTTTACTTCCTCTACTCCCCAGTTGATTAAATCCTAAATTTTATCATCAGAGTATTTCTGGAAAATAATATGTTATAAAATGTAAAGTAATTTAAAAAATGTTTTATTTATTTATTTGTAGAGAGAGAAGAGAAGGAGAGAAATATTGATGTGTAGTTGCCTCTCCTATGCCCCCTACTGGGGAGCTGGCCTGCAACCCAGGTATGTGGCCCTGACCAGGACTCAAACCAGTGACCCTTTGGTTTGCAGGCCAGAGCTCAATCCACTGAGCCATACCAGCCAGGGCTAAAGTAATTTTAATTAACATCATAATATACTCATAATTGCATTTTCCATAGTTTTTAAATTTATAGAATCCTCATTGAAAGCAGAGTTTGTAGATACTTATCACTGAACTTTTCCCAAAATATAACATGCATCTCACCTTAACAAATTATGTTGTGTAGCTGCTTTATATGAAGCTAGGAGAAATAATATTGGTACATGTTGACATCTTCCAAATAGTCAAAATAATACCATACAAATACAGAATGAAGATCCTCACAATCTCTGTAGTAATTTGTACTTGATGTATGACACTAAGAACAAATTTCTAGAATTAAGTCAGTTAATTAAATATCACACAATTAATGTACATGTCTTTTTCATGTTATTCTATAGTTTCTCCTAATACATCCCTTTTGACCAGGAAACTTCTGTGCTTCTGAAAATGTTACCATGGCCTCTGGAAAAAGCATGGAGTATGTGCAGGGCAGATTAACGCAAACCAACATGGATCTTTTTACTCACCTCAAGGGCCAAGTCAGTAAGAAAACATCAAATCAATCAAAAAAATTGCTTAAAGCCTTGGCTGGTGTAGCTCAGTGGATTGAGCGCGGGCCTGCGAATCAAAGGACCACAGTTCAATTCCCAGTCAGGGCACATGCCTGGGTTGCAGGCCAGTTCCCAGCTGGGGGTGCACAAGAGGCAACCATACATTGATATTTCTCTCCCTCTCTCCTTCCTTTCCCTTCTAACAGTAAATAAATAAAATCTTTAAAAAATTGTTTAAAGTATTCTTAAACCAATTCAACCAGTCAAAAGGGCTAAAATCATTAAACCAGTTCAGGTTTGTGGACCACCTTCCTCTACATCCTGGTAGAAGAGAAGCTACCCATCATTCCTGTCCCTTCAACAACAACAGAGGATGGCCCAGGCTGGAAGAAACCTAGCAGACTGAGCTTCTCACCTAACACTGGAGCCAGTCCTCACACACCCTCGCAAGAACAGTGTGGGGAGCTGGAGGACGGCCATCTCACCAGCTCTTAGGGGCCCTCAGGCCTGCGCCTGTCAAGGGCACATTTTTAATTCACAGGGGTAGTTGCTAAGAGCAAGTGAGGTGCTCTGAATCACAATATCTCTGCTCAGTGGGTATTTCCCCAACAAATGCTCTTTTCTGTTGTCCAGTAATAATTCCACATCCATTCTATATATTCTTGAACAATCATACCTGTTGACATTCTGATATCACAAGAAAAGCCTTGAAAGATAAAAGAACCCACTGAATTTATTTGTGCTTTTAGTTATTTCCCAGAGAAAGGTGGTATTGCAGCAATCCTTTAAAGTCATGTATTGTATCAAAGCTAAAAGTCTGTCACATAAAAGCTCCACCTGTAGCCCCTCTTTTGAAAGTCAAGTCCTTGGCAAACAATGGCCTGAGTGAGCCAGTTTAATCAGGCAGCAGAGTCAAGATCACTGAGACATAAATTAAGCATTCATCCTTGAGTAGCAGCCAAGCGGCCAAAGCCCCCATAATCCCAATTAATCCCATTTTGTGTGGTTGCCCTTGGGCCAAGGGCAGAGGGGAAGAGAATTTGCACATATTGGTTCCGCATCAGCTCTTTACCTTTACAGGGGGGTGGGGCTGTAATAAAGGAACACCTATGCAAGTGTTCCTGTTCCTACCTGTCGCAATCAGAGCCCTCCCCAACCTGGCTTCTGCATTCTGTCAGCAAGAACTGACTTCAAGGACATCCTGCACTTTCAGGAGAGTTATATACTTGGGCTCCTTTGAAGACAGACAAGACTCTTTCATTCTCCTTTAACTATACAACTGAATTAACTTACTTACCATCATCTACTCCCATATCACACATAGCAAACAAATGTGCCACAATCTCCCTGGAACTCATTTTTGCCAGTTGATACTCTGCCCTGAAGGAAAAGTTGACTCACTTCCTAAGGATAGGAAATTTCCCTCCAGAGAGCAGCCATTCTGTCCACAACCAGAGTCAGCCTAACAGGTCCACTGCTTATTTCTCTTGCTCCTGTTGGAAGGAAACTCAGTCTGCTCCCTGCAAGTGCACCCTCGCCTTTGCTGAAGACTCACTGTGCTTAGGTCCCCTTCTCACTTTATTTTTTAAAAAGATTTTATTTATTGAGTTTTAGAGAGAGGGGAAGGGAGGGGGAAAGAGAGAGGGAGGAGCATCAATGTGTGGTTGCCTCTTGTGCGCGCTCAACTGGGGACCTGGCCCACAACCCAGGCATGTGACGTGACTGGGAATCGAACCAGCAACCCTTTGGTTCACAGGCCAACACTCAATCCACTGAGCCACACCAGTCAGGGCCCCTTCTCTCTTTAACAGAAGCCCAGACAATGAGTGAGTGGAAAGGGCTCTGTGTGGAGACTTCTGGCTCACTGGCCACCAAAAGCCTTCCTCTCTTCTTTGGACACATGAGTGGGTCCTTGTCTCCCAGATTTTCTTATAGTTGGGGAGAGGTAAGATGCCATAGAAGCAGGCTCTCTCCAGCAGAACAGGAGCACAAATGGTGTGTATCAGTTCTTGCTTTGGCCCATAAAATCCCCCTTCCTAGATGAGATGGAGATGCACACACACACAGTTCCCTGTGTTCTCCCAGAAGCCAAGTTTTAAAGATGGAAGTGTTACCATCAGCCTGGATCCCAAAGTGACTACATGGAGCAGAGTCACATCTCCTCCTTGTCTGTCCCACCTCCACTGTACTGTTAGGTGAGCAAAAAATACATTTCCATTGTGCTGAGCAATTACATATTTGGGTCTATTTGTTTCTACAGCCTAACTACCTTAACCACACAGGCTTAAAACATGTCAGCTTCTTGACACTCTGTACAGCTCACCCCTGGTCTGCCAGTCCCCTCTCGCCATAGGTCAGGAGAGAGGGAAGGTGAGGCCAAGGTGGGGAGGGTTCCTCAGCCCAACCTGAATCTTTCAACCCCAAGCTTCAGAAACTCCCAGATAATAATAGGCCTTTGTTCCAGTAACTCTCTGCCCGCACCCTTCCCTTCCCACAGGTGAGCCCTTGGGTTCTCTACACTGATGGTAGGCTGGGTCCTGAGGTTTCTTACCCATTTGGAAATAAGACCTTTTAGGCTCTATCTCAGCTGAGTCACTTGTGATTCAGGCCTATGAGTCAAGCCCCCTGAAGGAATACAGAAATGAGCCCTGACCTTCTATAGGAATTGGGTTGAAATAAAATGTGCACGCTTCTCACTTCTGGGAAGAAGGAAAAACACTGAAGCTTTTCAGTCTAAATCAAATTCATAAGAATGTGGTTCTGTGAGTTCTTGTTTTAACTGCATGAGTACCTGTCACTTGAAGTCTTTGTTTCCTAAAGAGTGTCAAGTTTAATTTCTAGAATTGCAGTTAACTGTTTAAAAATAAATTTGATAAAAGAAATAGAAATGTTTCCTGTTATATTTATCTTTGAAAATGCTAAGCATTAAATTTTTAGAAGAAGAAATAGAAAATAGTACTAGCATTCTCATGACAAATATAATCAGGAGATTAGACTTGGGGAATCTAATTAGCATTAAGAGTATGACAAATGGACATTCAGCACTTTGATCCACGTCCAGTTTAAAGAAAAGCCACCCGTACTTCAAATAGATAGGCTGTTTTCTTTGAATATACTGACTTCATTTCAAAGGCTCAGACTTGTTAACAGGAAGTGTAGAGAAGGTACAGCTCCTAAAAATCATTATTTAAGAGGAAAATGTTGTGTTACTCAAAGTCATTGATACTCATTTCATGTTTTTTTCCTAGACGTTCCAGTTATTAATAAGCAGTTACAAAACAAGGAGAGAGACGGTATACTCCTGCAAATAAGTCAGCTTATACTAGATAGGTAACTCAATTAAAAGTAAGTTTCTTCTGGTTATATGTTACACTATTGGTGGGAATGTAAGCTTGTCAGTTTCTAAAAAGAAAATTTTACATTCATCATATGACTATAACTGGAAACTTCCAGTCAGGATGATGGCATAGGCAGATATGGCTTGCCTCTTTGCACAACTACATCAAAATTATGACTAAAACATAGAACAAACATCACTCAGAACCATCAGAAATTGAGTCGAATGAAAGTCTGACAACTACAGAATTAAAGAAAACACATCTATCCAGACTGGTAGAAGGGGCACAGACTCGTAACACACTGGTCCCACACCCATGTGTAGTGGATACAAATTTGGGAGGAATATCTCAGGAACGAGGAGTCCCAGCTCCATACCAGGTCTCCTAACCCAGGGTTCCACTGCCAGGAAGATAAGTCCATACAACTTCTAGCTGAGTCAGTGGAAGAAACTTCTAGAGTACCAAGTAGTTCCTCTTAAAGAGCCCACACATGGACTTACCTACTGAAACTCACTCCCTCTGAGCTCCAGCACTGGAGTAGCAACTCAAAAGGCACCAGTGCCATATAGGGAGAAACTGAAGTGTCTGGCATCAAGGTGAGCAGAGGCCACTGTCCCTTTGCTAAATTCTCCCTCCACAGAGCCAGTAAGCTTGTGCCATATCTGACACTCCAGCAACCTGGCTTACGCTGTTTGACTTGCCTTGGAGATCCCCAGAGACTCCGCCCCACCCATGCTGCTTTTCCATATGAAAGTCTGGTCTTGGTTCTTGCTTCACAACTTCCTAAATCCTATCAAGTGGGCAATAGCTGGCCTCAGTGGGTCCCAAGCCCAGCACTGGTAGCAGTCAGCTTAGATTCACAGCTTGGCTTCACCTGGGAATCTCTAAGCCCAGCAAAAATAGCTGTCATCTCAGATTGCCTTATAGCTCAGGCAGGGGCCCCGGGAAACACACAGGTGGGGGCTGACCTTGGCCTGCACCACCTGGGAAACTCCAGGTCTAGCACACTCAGTGGACAGCTACAGACCATGTCAGAGCACCACCACCCTGCCCTTACATAGCTGATCCTCCACAGAGGGTGGATGTTGGTGGTCAGTGTTCACAGCCAGATCTTGAAGCTAACTGGCCTGCATAAATCCCTCCCACTGATGTGCTAATAGCATCCAAGGTTCAACTACAAGAGGAGGGTGTACTCAGCCTACATGAAGGCTGCACCTTGAGGATCCAGCTTGGGTGATAGGGGAGGCTATGCCACAGGGTCCTATAGGATACCTACTATTTTGGACCACACTACCAAGAGAGGGAGTCACAGCAGCTCTACCTAATACACAGAAACAAACAAACATAGAAAGGGAGGCTGCCAAAATGAGGAAACAAAGAAACATGGCCTAAATGAAAGGACAGATCAAAACTCCAGAAAAAAAGCTAAACGAAATAGAGATAAGCAATCTATCATATGCAGAGTTCATAACACTGATTATAAGGATGTTCAAGGAAATTAGTGAGGACCTCAACAGCATAAAAAGATCCAGACAGAAACAAAGGATACACTAATTGAAATAAAGAACAATTTACAAGGAAACAACAGTAGAGTGGATGAAGGCCAGAATCAAATCAATGGTTTAAAATATAAGGAACTAAAATACAACCAATCAGAACAATGAGAAAAAAAAGAATCCACCTTGGCTGGTGTAGCTCAGTGGATGGAGTGCTGACCTATGAACCGATGGGTTACCAGTTTGACTCCCAGTCAGGGCACATGCCTGGGTTGTGGGCCAGGTCCCCAGGGGTAGGACACACAAGAGGCAACTACATATTGATGTTTATCTTCCTCTCTTTCTCCCCCTCTTCACCCCTCTCTAAAAATAAATAAACAAAATCTTAAAAAAAAAAAAAAAAGAAAAAAGAATCCAAGAAATCAAGCCTACTCTAAGCAGCTTCTTAGACAACTTCAAGATGTCTGACATTGCATCACAGGGGTGCCAGAAGGAGAAGAAAAAGAGCAAGAAATTGGAAATCTATTTGAAAAAGACAGTGAAAGAAAACTTCCCTAATTTGATGAGGGAAACAGACATGCAAGTCCAGGAAGCACAGAGAGTCCCAAACAAGATGGATACAAAGAGGCCCACTCCAAGACACATCACAATTAAAATGCCAAAGGTTAAAAGTAAAGAGAGAATTTTAAAAGCAGCAGGAGAAAAGCAGATAGTTACCTATAGGGGAGTTCCCATAAGGCTATTAATCTGATTTCTCAAAAGAAACTTTGCAGGCCAGAAGGACTGGCAAGAAATATTGAAAGTGTTGAAAATCAGGGACCTATAGCCAAGATCGCTCTACCCAGAAAAGCTATCATTTAGAATTGAAGGGCAGGTAAAGAACTTCCCACACAAGAAAAAACTAAAAAAGTTCATCATCACCAAACCATTATTATATGAAATATTAAAGGGACTTATTTAAGAAGAAAAAATTTAAAACTATGAAAAACAAAATGGCATAAAACATATCTATCAAGAATTAAATCTAAAAAACAAAGTAATCAAGAAGAACAGAGACAGAATCATGGAGAACATTTTGATGGTTGCCAGATGAGAGGGGGGTAGTGGAGAATTGGTGGAGAAGTGAGGGGATTAGAAGTATAAACAGGTAGTTACACAATAGCCATGGGGATGTAAAGTACAGTAGAGGACATGGAATAGCCAAAGAACTTATATGCATGACCCATGGACATGAACAATGGTGGGGTGATTGCCTGAGAGAGTAGGGGGTGCTAGGTAGAGGAAGCTAAAGGGGGTAAAATCAGGACAACTATAACAGCATAATCAATAAAATATAAGTTTTTTAAAAGATGTCTTGAGAGAGACAGAAAAAAAATGATTTTATACTGAGCATTTATGCCAAAGCAATGAAAGCTTGTATCCACGTAAAACATGTACACAATTGTTTATATCAGCTTTATTTGTAAGAACCAAAAGTTAGAAACAACCAAAATGTCCTACCATAGATGAAGGATTAAAGAAACTCTGGTACCATGGACTATGTATTATTCAGCAATAAAAGGGAACCAACTATTGATACATGCAACAATTTGGATTGGTCTCAATGGTATTATGCAGAGGAAAAAATCAATCTCAAAAGGTCACATACTAAACAATTTCATTTATATAGCATTCTAAAATGACAAAATTATAGTGATTAACAATAGACTGGTGATTGTCAGAGGTTAGGGATTACAGTGGAGAGGAAGGTTGGTGGGGGAAAATGAGTTTCTAATTCTCATTCCACACAGTACAAGAAAATTTTAATTAAAATTCTTAAATATTTCTAATTCTGTTTTTATATGTGCTAAATATTTTTAAAAGAAGTAACCAATGCCACTTTCAAAATAAAGGTAATGCAAAACATATTTTTTCCATATGAAAGCAGAAATCAGATAGTCTAATTTAATCAGGGGCTTCAGTAGGGAGGGGGACATTCCGGGGGTACATAATACAATCTCTTTGCAAATGGGAGAGAAATATTAGAATATCTATTTCTATTTATTGCATGTCTTACACAGTTAAATTGGTATTTTGGAATATCTTCTATACTGCATAGGATGTATTAGTTTCATAGTACCAATATATCATTTATACACATATAAGTAAATATAAATATGGGCATGCAATCTCAAAAGGGTTTTCCTGATAGGAGTACATGAAAGAATATTCCCTAGATAAATATAAAGAGAGCCTTGTTAGGTGGTCCTCTGCTCTCAACTGTTGGCGTCTGTGGCCCGGAATTCTGCCTTCGGTCCTCTTTTCTTCTCACTCAGCAGGCACCTCCTGAGTGAGAAACCAACCTCATAGCTGTAACTGCTATCACTAGGGTAAAAGGGTAAGACTATTCCATACTAGATCATGCCTCTGAGCAATTTTTATGAAGTTGCCCAAAAAGCATATTCCATGAGTATGGCTCTAATAAGTAGGCACACCGTCCCCCCTCAAACTGAGCTCAATATCCTCCGGTCCTCCTCATTTTACACCTGCTCCTTTTATTACATTCTTCATCCTTGTCTATAATTCACATCATCACCCTAGACAGAAATATGGTGGTTATGTGAGAATTTTTCCCCTCTCTTGCATTTCACATTGTTAATTTTTACTTTTCCTTATCTCTAAATTTTTCCATGTAGATCTCCATGAATCAAAAAGGATAAATCTCAAAAATATAATATAAAAATAAAACAAGTTGCAAAAAGATGCATCACATAATATGTAAAATTTAAATACCCAAAACAATAGTGTATATTGTTTATGGACACATACGTGCCTCTAGAAAGTAAAAGTCATGCATGGAAATAATATACTCAACTTTAGCACACTGATTACCTCTAATGAGAAAAGGGCAAGAAATTGGGTATAAGGCTACATTTTGTTTTTGAAAACGGCACAATGTTGACTTATGTTAAAGCTGAGTGGTGGTCCTGTGGGTGTCAGTTATGTGAAGATTTCTGTGTTTGAAATACTTCATAACTAAAAAAATTTTAAGGAAAAAAATACTGTTTTGTTTCCTTACCTCCCTTCCCATGATCATAGTTAAGCTCCTGGTATTTCCCCTTGGATTACCACAATATTCTCACTGATCTCCCAGCCTCTGATTTTGACTCCCTTTAACACATCCATCACATACAGTCACAATAAACAGTCTAAAATAAAATTGGGAGCATATTATATTTCTGCTTATGGCCAGTTAATAGGTCTATGTCAGTTGGAAAATGCCATAAAAATACTGAATAACAATCCCAAAAATCTGAGGTGCCTGCAACAATAAGCATTTATTTGGCCAATGAATATGGAGGTCACCCGGGGTTGGGGGTGTAGTCTGCTGACCTAGGGTGGGCTTAGCTGGGGTGAGGTGACTCTGGTCCTCATGGCTGTCATCTTGCTAGCCTGGACGGTCCTTCTCACCATAATGGTAGAGATGCAAACATGGAAATGGAAATATACAAGGCCTAGGCTTAGAGAAGGTATACATCACTTACACCTCATTATACTGGCCAAAGTCAAAGTCAAGAAGTTCAGAAATATCTTTTGTACCTTTAGTGATAAAAGCTACCAAGTGACATGGCAAAGAGTGTAGTTGCTGAGAGGGGCCAAGAACTGGGGTTATGAGCACAGGCAGTAATCCATGAGGACATTTGGAGCCAGCCACCTCCCCAGCCTCATTACCTGTAGTTCTACCTTTGCTCTCTATGTTCAGGTCATTCTGAACTTTCTGCATGACCATGAACATGTCCTGCTGTTTCTCCTCTTTTTGCCTTCACATGTGTTACTCTTTCTGTCTTCACCGGGCAAATGCCCACTTATTATGTTACATGGCTTTAACTCCTATCTTCTTGCCCAGCCCCTTCCCAGGCAGTTCAGTTTTCAGCTCCCAACTTCATCCCAGCAGAACTGACCGCACCTCCTCTGTCTTCACTGTATTCTGAGCACACAATGTGGAGACCCAGCACCAGTTTTTCTAGACTATAAATCCTTCGAGAACAGAGATCTGCATCTTCTGTGTTTACCACTTTATTGAGGCTCAATAATTATTTGTTGAATGAATACAATTTCTGGCTATTAGTTAAACTTCACTAGTTCCTACAAACAAAATAAGGTGTGTTCTGACCACAGAAACCAAATAGTCTACTTTTCAAGTCAAGTAAAAACTCTAGTTATAAATTAATACATTGATATCATTGATAAGTGATATATTTGATAAATGATAAAACATATATTCAGTTTAGAATCTGATCATTTTAAATGAGCAGTGCTGGGGTCTCAACCTGAAGTCACAGGGCCACCGATAAGGTGCCATGCGTTCAGGTAAGGAGCAGCCTAAAAGGCAGCTGACCTTATCCACTGTGTTACTCTGCAGTGAAATTTGAGGGTGGAAGAGGTCTGGGGTGTATTTGCCTTATAAAACTCTCCATCAGTAGGGCATGTGAAGGAAATCAGAGGACAAACCTATGTCCATTGTCCTTTAGAGTCATTAACCCCCAATTCTTAGAAGAGGCCTCTGCTGCCCACTATTGCCGGGGACTGAACCGTGAATGGCTATCTGTGGGGTCCAAATGACCCACTGTGCTGCTATGTTTGAAATCATGCATACATTTTTGGTCAGTACAGTTTCCTGTTGGAGTGATGTGTGCCAACCCCTTCTTTAATGCATCATTTTGTTTTGTGTTCAAGGGCAGCCCCCAAACAGAAACACCCTACTTGTATTCATAAACAGTCAAAAGACAGAGTCAGAGACAAAAGTGAGCACAGAACAACAGCTAGAAACAATGGAATCACTATTGTTTGTTTCCTTATTTCTTGGGGTGGGGTGGTGGCATGTAAATCAAAGAACAAGAAAATAATTCTATTCAATCAAGGTGCATAAATGACACCCCTAAGGCTTTACACCTTCAAGAGAGAGCTAATTACGGCATTAACACATGCTTTACTACTATGGGCAGCGAGGACTAGCTGCTTCATCTGCTGCTTCCACTTGTAATTTCCTTAAATTCAAGAAAATGTACAAAATGACTTCATGCCAATATCACATGCCACAAAACAGAGTTCATTTGGGTGGTTCTGGCAAAGAGATTGTTCATCAATGCTGTTAATGTATACTAGAAGACATCTGATGTGAAATTCATAATTGAAATGTTATGAGCAGTTTAGCATATGGATCTTTCACATCCACTTAATTGCCAGTTTAGTAATAATTTTATGTAATGAGGCATTATTAATAATACGTGAAATACTAAATTGACGTAATGCCCTAAAAACATAATATGACATTTGCCACCAAAAGAATATTATGATTCCAGGTGTCCTTACGATGATTTCAGAAACATATGTGTTATTACACACAGTATTAGATTAATCGTTAAAAACAGCTTGGGTATGATATATTTCAAATTCATTCTCTAAGTTATAATCTTTTTTTTGCAAAAAATGCAAGCACATCTTTGACAGCCCTTTACGGACTTGCATTGCAGCAGCTCCCTCTCTAGTGCGTGTTTGCCGTCCTGCCCCTTCGTGTTTGCGGTGGCATCGGGCACGACAGGAGGAGAAAGCCAGATGGAGCCTATGGAAGGCTTGTCCCAGCTCCCCCACTGAGGAAATACAGGAAAGCAGAAGCCAAATGCTGTCTATTGACTAACTCCTCAAAATGTTATCACACTCCGGGAACTTATTCAGTATCTTAGAGTTCCTAAAACCTTCTGATGCGGCCATGACTATCCTTTGCAAGGCCTGAGGGAAGTGTGCAAACAGAGGCTCACTGATTTAAAACACTATAAATAAAGCCAACTACTAAATAAAATGTGGTCTTCTCTACCTGGACAAATATCCTGTTGTAATGACAAAATGGAAAAATATGTAAAAAGCCTTACAGTCATTTATAATATCAAAGACAACTAAACCTAATTATTATTGTGCATTGTTTTGTCATTTCATTGTTGGGCTGATGGTGATATCCAGATGAGTAATAACGTAAAAATATACATAATTCATAAAAGCTAAAATTCAGTCCATAAAATTTGTGAGGTTTTTTAGATTTTATTTATTTATTTTTAGAAAGGGAAGGGAGGGAGAAAGAGAGAGAGAGAGAAACATTAATGTGTGGCTGCTGGGGGCTATGGCCTGCAACCCAGACATGTGCCCTGACTGGGAATCGAACCTGTGATGCTTTGGTTCGCAGCCTGTGCTCAGTCCACTGAGCGACACCAGCCAGGGCTTAAAATTTGTTTTTCTTGCTCTTATTTTGGCAAAATTACTAAACATGCTTTAACTGAACTACTTGGTCAGAGCAGTATTTTTAAATTTTAACTAAATCATATGAAGTATTTTATAAAAATAAAACTATTTGCAATTAGAGCATTTAATATCCATGTCATTTCCCATGTAAAGAACTAGCATCACAGTCTCACATGTATATCTAGGTAAATATATCTACAGAAATATTTATAGATATTTGAGAGTAATATGAATTATTATTACTGCAAAATATTCCAAAGCCACCATGTGCAACCAGTGCAAATACTGCACTAACCTTTGGCCCAGGAATTGAAACTCAGCTAGAACATGGGAGAGAAGGAAGAAAATGGGTACTTGCACTACTGGGAAAACATACTTCATAGTGTAAGAGTCACCTGCATTCATGCTGACAGGAAGGATTTGACAAGTTAATTAATTTGTCTTTTCTCTCACCTAAGCACTCGCTTCAGCCACTTAAATCCCCCTGCATTCAAAAGCAATGCCCATCTCTGAAGCTGGAAATGGCGCAACCCACAAATCTCAGCATTTGGACACAGTTGCCTTTTGTTTTGAGGACATGGGGCAGGCCACATGGAAGAGTGTTTCCCGAGGCTTGAGAGGTTTAGTCACAGAAACTGATGTTCAGAGGTTCGGGCTTCCTCTGTCAGCAATGAGCACTGAACCCAAGTAACTCTGTGTGTGTGTGTGTGTGTGTGTGTGCGCGCGCGTGTGCATGTGTGTGTTATTACAGGGTTTTCTAAACTGCAGGTACTGTAACAAGGCCAGCTCTTGCCTGGCTCTAAGAACAGCACAGCATGTGGTGGTACATTTACATGTAGAGTTTAACAAATGTTGCTTCCACACCAACTAATAACTGTAGTCATAGATGCTAAAATTTTCCCCTACATGTCTCCCTATTTGAGCCAGAGTATAGCTCAACTCTTCCTCCATCTATTTGTGGTATATTTTGGGGGAGTGACCATCATCTTTGGAATTCTGAATGTACATCCAAGGCTGGTTTAGCTGGCTCACATTGGTATTGTTGTATTGCTTATTAAAGTATTGAAATACTTCCACACTATATATTTATTATTTTTAAAAGATTTTATTTATTCATTTGTTTAGACAGAAGGGCAGGGAAAGAGAAATGGAGAGAAATGTCAATGTGTGGTTGCCTCTTGCAAGCCCCCCACTGGAGACCTGTCCTGCATCCCAGGCATGTGCCCTGACCAGAAATCAAACCCTCTGGTTTGTAGGCCAGTGCTCAGTCCACTGAGCCACACCAGCCAGGGCTCCACACCATTTGTTAAACAGTGGTTTTCCTGAACTCCATGCGCCTCCCCTTTCTATCTTCCCTGGGACCCTCTACATAAGATCTCTACACAGAATTTCTCCAAGACCCTGCTTCAGTGTCCAAGCCACATGTGTTTCTCAGTATTTTCAGTATCACCCTTGTATGGCATGTAGCAAGGAGGGAAGTACAGGTGCCAGTGGATTGACAATGTTCACACTTATAGTTAGGCCAGCATCACTGGTAGGCTATTGATAGGATATTTCTGGATAGCACCAACTTATAAGGATAATAGGAGAAGAGATGTCCTTTCTCTGTGAGGTTGGCTATTAAAATCTGATTCAGGGTCAGCTAGAAGGAGAGCTATTTCCATACTGACAGATGTTCAGTAGCTTTTGTCAAATGAGTTGGTGACCTTTATCCACTTCCAAGTGGCCAGATGTCCAAATCACTAAAATCACTACTCTAAGCTGATGTGTATCTGATTAAGTTACTTTTTAGGGTTTTTGGCTCAGACTTTAGCCCCGGACTGGAGCAGAAATTGAGACAGATTTGTAAAGAAGAGCTACAGCATGTTCTAAGATAAGCCTGAATGCCTAAATGTGCCCAGCAGTAATCCATTTTGCAGATAAACCTCAAATTTAATCTTCATGAATTATTATTTTAGCACTTTGTAAAAAGCCTGCAAGAAAAAAATTAGTTAATGGAAGTAATTGTTGTTTTAGTATTGTATATGTTTTGTGCTGAATGTCCAGCAAAGGTTAGTGAGAATGAAAGGAAGAAAGGAAGGAAGATGACAGGGCACTTTCCAAGTTGAAATCACTTATTTTGATTTCCAAACCCAAGTCAGCGCAGCCGCCTCCAACCCCAGATTCAAGGTGGCCTAGGGCTTCTTCCAGAGCTTGGCCCAGTGCGCATATTATGAAATGGACTTAAGCTTTTATATGTATTTTGATGATGTCCGCGTTCAGAGGTACATCCAGGTATTGTGGATCCTTAGGCTTATACAATTTTGGAAGTCTTTCTTTAGGAAAAAGAATACAAAATCATAAATTCAAAATTGCTAGGGTCCCCACCAGAGCCTTAACGTGGGCCCTGCAAGTGAAGGCAGTGGATGTAAGCTTTACTAGCATCGTGGGGGACCCACTTTTTCTTGACAGCTCACCATGTAGACACCAACAGACTTTGTGGAGCTGCAACTATCTGTTTTACTTTTTTAAAGGTTTTTCCTGTGCTATTGTGCCTATCTTAAGGGAAATGCAAATTGGGCAAAATCTGTGAGGTTTACATAGCAGGAGAAAAGGGTTTTCCATCATTTAAAAGAGATGTGATTAAAAGGCCACTCCCAAGAAAGTCTTGATGAAATGTGTGCTGTGTGGCCATACAATAAAAGGGTAGAATTTGTGCTGCTTTCTTCAAGCTTAAACATGGGGACAGCTGCTATTCCTACATGGAAAATTATTTCAAGTCAATTATAAGAGGAGGCCCCAAAAAACCAAGAATTATCTTCTGGGAGCCAGGCCTTTTGTAGTACAGGCTTCCCCTGCTAGGGGAGTGTTCTAGGAAACCATCTGTATCACTGTGCCAGCTGGTGTTGTTGCGAGAGGCTGTATTTGACTTCAGTGAATTTATTTTGAAGACTCTTACAACATGTTTGCCCATTTCATGATGGGTGATTTAGGAGCACACCTGCCCACACTGCACTGAGTGTTCAGCAGTTTTTGTCTAAAAACAGCATGACTTCTGTGCCCCACCCTCCCTGTTCACCTGATCACACCCCAAGTGACTATTTTTTTGTTTCCCCAAATGAAAAAAGTCCTCAAAGGAAAACATTTTGCCCATGTGGAAGAGGTGAAACGAAGAAATGGCAGAAGCACTGAAAGGCATAAAAATCAACAAGCTCAAAACTGTTCTGAGCAGTGGGAAAAAACATGTTGACAGGTGTATTGCAGCAGAGGAGAGTACTTTGAAGGTGACTGAAGTTTCAAAGTGTAAGAATAAATACACAGTTTTTAAAAACTAAATTCCAGAATTTTTGGATCCCCCCTCATATACCATGTAAACCCCTGTGTGTTTGGGGATGGCCTGGGAGGGAGAGCAGGCTGATTATTTTGCAGTTAATGTCTTGCCTCCCTTGTTGTGCCCTGCAAGGCAGAAGATGGGGCAGGATTGGCATCACTATCACCATTCCCACTGAGAAATGTTTGTGAAAGTCCATTTCTACTTGGTCTATACAGATCAATTATAAAAACATTATTATAGCCTTCCCTCTTTCTAGGTTAATGGGAGGTGATGGCTCTGAGAGCCTCAGCTCTGAGTTGCAGGATTTGGTGCAGGAGGTGGCAGATGAGACTCTATGGGACAGGCAGGGTCAGGGCCCTTAGCAGTCTGCTCCGCTCCTGGGTGGGGCTCATACGCTACAGGGGGCAGTAGGCACTGGGTCCTGGTGATGAAGGCAAGGGGACTTGAAATGTCTAATGAATCATTTAGAAGTATGTATAGATTTTCAAATATATCAAGTGTTATATTACTTTGTGTTATTATCTTCTAGTTTTGTTGTGGTAACTTCTTTGAAATGTGTTAAAACCTATGATGCAGCACATCATCTATTTTTGGAAATGTTCCATGTCCACTTGGGAGGAACGACCATTCTCCAACTGCTTGCAGAGTTCTATACATGCTCATTAAATAAAAGGCATTTATTGTGTGCAATATCTTCTGAGCCTTCACTGATTTCTGCCTAACCTACCAAAATCTGAGAAATAAAAGATAAACAATTCAAAATTTAAGTGGGCAAATAACCTGAGTGGGTATTAGACAGACTAGAAAATATCCACAGCCATCATGCATCCAAGAAGATGCTTAACCTCATTAGTAATTACAGAAACATAAACCAAAGCACCAAAGAAATTCTGTTTTTCATTCAGTTACAGTAATCTGCAAAAACCAAGTCTCACAATATCAAGTGTTGAAAGGATATGGGTCGAGAGGATTTCTTATATGTTACTAGGGAAAGTGTAAAAAGGCACGACTACTTGGAAAAATTAAGTGGCATTATTTTGTGAAGGTGGACATTTATATACTCCATGACTGTTCATTTCTATTCCGAGGGATAGAGCCAAGAGAAACTCATACGCACCTGGATTACAAGACGTGTGAGAAAGTTCATCGCAGCACTACTTGTGATAGCAGAAAACTAGAAGAGGCTGCAGCACCCACCAACACACGGATAAAAGCAATGACCTGCTGTGCAGCAGTGCTAGTGAGTGAGCTGCAATGACCTGTGACGACATGGAAGGATACTATGTAAAAATACATACATGTCAGGTCCCAGAAGTCACCAACAGCTTATAATACTTGTTTTATGAAGTAAAAAACAACTGAAATGAATTGTTTGGGTATATTCACCTATATAATAAAACATTTATCATATTGCATATATGTAAGATAAACACACACTTTATGATAATCATTACCTTATGGGGGCAAAGGGACAAAACAGGGGAGGAGCACAGAGGTAGATGTAAGCTATTGTCAATGCTTTAGTTTTGGGGTTGAGTGGTGATTGTAGAGGTGTTCATTACATTATAAGAATAAATAAACAAAGGATTGGGCTACAGATGGACAATGAAGACTGTATGTCATAAACCAGTAGAATATAATAGTTCTGCTCCCTTGAGCTCCCATTTAAATATAAATAAATAAGAGATAGAGGGAGACATGAGGAATGCCCAGATATAACAAAGGGGTGGGAGAAATGTAAGCTTTGGCTGTCTGATTGTAAAGTATAACTCGGCTGGGATTGCAGACATCTGAAGCCCTCAGAATTAATGACACACTGTAACCCAAGGTGAAAGCCTAGGGCTGGGTTGATGGTAAAGAAGTCTGACGCTTACTCTCACAAAACGACAGGTTCTTCAGCTCCTCTCAGATTCAAGGGCAAGTTGGCTGTGAAGAAGCTGTTTGATCTCTATAGTCCCAGTTCCAGCCTTGACCAATTCTCAGTTAACTGACAGGGGCTGAGGCCTTAGGACAGGAATGTAGCCAATCTTTAATTAGCATGCGGGAAGAGCTAAGGAAATAAATTGCTCAGCCTCACTCCTCTCCCACCTTTCCACTACCTTCCAGTGCCTCTCATTGGCTTCACAAAGCAAATGGTGCCTCAGCTTCCTCTGGAAGCCAGAGGGCAAAGGATCCATTGAGACAATCCATATAGCCCAGCCTGGCATGGGACAGAGCAGAATGGAGAAGTAAAGCAGTAGACCTGGAGAGACAGGCAGAAGATATCCAACAAGGACATATAGACAGAAGTGCTGAGTGAGGCTTCTGGACAAGCTTTCGAAACGCAGATGGGCTTTTTAAGCCATGTTTTCTTCCTTCCTGGAAGCAGGCAGTGCAACCCAGGTGATGATGGAAGCACAGGCATCATCATCTGACCACAGTAGATGCAGACACACATGCTTACAAGGGTGAATCAGGAAGACAGAGGTGATTCTAGAGCAATCCTGAACCACCAAGCCCCCCCCAGTCATTGTTATAATAAATAGTAAATTAAAAACCCAACCTTGTAGTTGTTTAATGTCAACCTTCTGTTACATGCAGCCAAATACAATCCTAACTAATTCAGATACCTTGCCAAAGTCTCCAGTTCGATATACTGAATTATTAAGTAATTTTCTGTTGCTTTCAATGTACTAGACAATAAGCATCATTTTGGAATAATTCAAGTTAATGTTTGATACTTCATAAAAGAGAGATTCATTCATCTTCATTTTTTAAATTTAAACTTAACATAATTTAATTGGCAGTAGAAATAAGCTAAAAGTCAATGATTTTTCTTTTATCTACATATTAATTGACAGACAACCCAAAGCTTTTATTCATTTTTCTGGCTCATTTAAGATAGTTCAGTTTGTGAGTAAATAAGGTGTCAAATTTATAACATTTTCTTAGCACTTCCACTTAAAACATCTGTTTTTCAAATTAAAAATTATTAATTTCTAATGTATCAACTGTATATAGACTTTTTTACCTGGAAATAATTATGAAAATGTGGGAAAAATAGAAAGATACTACAATTACTCTTCTCCCATCCAAGTACTAACCAGGCCTGACCCTGCTTAGCTTCCGAGATCAGATGAGATCGGGTGTGTTCAGGGTGGTATGGCCGTAGACACAATTACTCTTCTGACTAAATCAAATCTCTCCCAAAGACAAATGAAATGAAAAGCTCTTTCATATCTAAAATAAAGAAAAATGCCCTGGCTGGTGTCGCTCAGTAGATTAAGTGCCAGCCTGTGAACCAAAGGGTTGCTGGTTTGATTTCCAGTCAGGGAACATGCCTAGGTTGTGGGCCAGGTCCCCAGTTGGGGGCATGTGAGAGGCAACCATTTCTCTCATACATCAATGTTTCTCTCCTTCTCCTTCTCCCTGCATTACCCTCTCTCTAAAATTAAAAAAAATAGTATATACCATTAAATTTTATCTCTGTTTCTATCTATCTATCTATCTATCTATCTATCTATCTATCATCTATCTATCTATATGCCTTATATGATGCATGAGATATTACTTATAGCACAGGAGCCCCAAACCAGGGAGCTGCTTAGTTATTCATGATATTCTGAAAAAAAAACCACCCGGTGGACTAGCAGATGTGGACATGCTGTTAATTACTCACATCACAAGGGAGGGCACCAATGGCAGCTGGGCCGGTGTGACAGAGACTGCACCTCCTCCAGTCTGAGGCTTGCTATAAGGCGTCCCAGACAAAGGAGGCTTGTGTCCTATGTGTGACTCTGAACTACATTACCTCAGTATGTATGTGCAGAGGGAAAAATCCAAGAAGCAGTCACAAAATCAGAAGCCGCTCCCAAAAGGAGGTAAGGAGGGAGTTACAAGCCATTCCCAAAACAATACACATTCCTTCTGGCCAGAGCCCCCTGGCCAGTCCTACTCACCAGTGGTGGGAGAGCTATGTGTTGACCCCACATTACTGAAAGGCCACATGATTTCTCAGTAACCTCTAAAATGTTTGCTTTTTTTAAGATTTTATTTATTTATTTTTAGAGAGGGAATGGAGGGAGAAAGAGAGAGAGAGAAAGAGAGAGAGAGAGAGAGAAACATCAATGTGCGGTTGCTGGGGGTCATAGCCTGCAACCCAGGCACGTACCCTGACTGGGAATCGAACCTGTGACACTTTGGTTCGCAGCCCGTGCTCAATCCACTGAGCTATGCCAGCCAGGGCTAAATGTATGCTTTTCAAACACCATTTTGACTACACTAGAGAGAGAAATTTGTTAATTAAATTCAACTGGTGGATTTTATGGTAAAGAAAATAATTACATTCTAATTTAACTGTTTTATAAAACCAGTCTCTCATGAATTGGGGCAAAACTGTATATAGACAACATAATCTGTGACCAATCAGAGTTCTTAGAAGCTTGTGAAAGAAAGACCAGTTAGATCCCTCAGTCTTACAGCCACCAGGGGCTGGTTTAACTGCATTATCAAACTGGAACTGTGGGGTGTTGATGCTCAGAAAAAAGAGGTGTCGGTGGGGCTGGTGACAGAACTTAGAGAGGTGGCTCACAGCGGGGAGATGCAGACAGATGGGATGACTGCACACACCAACCTCCCTTGGGCTTAGAAATTGATGAAACTAGGTTGACTCAACACACCGTGCTTAATAACATGAAACATTCCTTGCAATCTTTGCTGCATTATTTTTCTCAGCTTTTGTTTTGCAGATCAGATTTCATTTCATAAAATGTCTCTGGGGGATTTCTAGTAAACCATGTAGTTTTGGTTGTTGCCTTAATGTAGCCAAGTAATAGGCTTATTGCTTTTGTTTGATCACCCACCTTTTTCTTAGAGATACTGTTCAGGTTAATTATACATAGTAGAGACTGGCTAGCTGTATGTTTTCCTCCTAGGCACCCAGCTAGACTGCATTTCCCTATTTCCCTTGGAGTTAGGTGCAGACATGATGAATCTGCCCAGTAGACTATAGGCAGAAGTGACGTACACCACCTTCAGGCTGGCCCATAACTATCCTCCCTTCTCTTTTCCTTAATGTCCACTAAACACAGAGGATCCCCCTCAGGCCTTAAAGAATGACAGAGCCACCTATTGCAAGGAGCCTGGGCCCCTGAGACGCTGTTTGGAGCAGAGTCTTGCTGTCAACCCTTAGTGGAAAAACATGTCAATAGAAAAACAAACAACGAATTCATTTAGTGTTAAATTTCTAAGATTTTAGGGCTCTTTGTTATAGCAGTTAACCCACCCTGATTGATAAATCTTAACATCTGTATATAAAAAAAGATACTACTACAATTACCTTTTCAATTTATACATGCAATTAAAATAAGTGCATATGAAACGTTCTGATGATTCCAGTAAAAGTCTAGAAAATACCTGTTCCCTATCGAGCTTAACAGACTTTGGCACATAGTTCCACAGTCTTGATAAGGATCAGACTGGAATTTTTGGTGAATAAATGTCACAAAACTGAGGGCTTTCATTTCTGTTTCCTTCACCTGGAATCTATTTTAAAAACCAGTCAATTGTTAGAAAATCACTCATTTTTTGGTATTACCCGAATGATAGTATCAGCATGTCAGAATACAAAACCCTGTCACCTCTCCTTAACAAAGAGGAAAAATAATTGCATATGTAGTTTTTAATCATTTCATAAGTTTTTTTACCCAATTTTATCTTTTGGTACAATAAGAATAAATTCCTGTGCCATTGGCACACGATCACAAGAAATACTTCTGCGGCTGTTACACACTCACTACTGCGTTTATGCCACGCTGCTACGGGTACCTGTTTCTAATATGTGCTCACTATGTCCAGATAGACTCTGGCTTGCACAGTCTTATTCTCTCAGAGGCTTTACTCATCCCTATCCTTCATTATGCTATTTGCCCAAGTTAAGAATGCTTGCCTCATAAGTGTAGGGAGCCCCAGTTATTTTTTCTCTTAGATGCTTTCTATCGACTATTCAGAGATTAGTTTTCCCTACACAGAGTCATTGAACTCAGTCATCTCAAGATAGCGAAAACAAAGCAGTATAGATCAGCTCCAGGTTCAATGGTCACACTGTAGGAACACAATTCATTTGTTAATTAAATGCACACTATCTGCACCACAGACTCCTGTTAGCTTCAAATTTGCTTGTGGGAACTCTAGGTTTGCCTACAGAGTGGAAATAAAATAGACACCTCCCTCTGTTCTTGCTAAATAGTCTTCCATAGAAGCTTTTCTCCCACTCCTATTTTTTTAAATTTTATTTATTTATTTTTAGACAGAGGAGAAGGGTGGGAGAAAGAGAGGGAGAGAAAGATCAGGGTGTGATTGCCTCTCACGAACCCCCTACGTGGGACCTGGCCTGCAACCCAGGCATGTGCCCTGACTGGGAATTGACCCTTTGGTTCTCAGGCTGGCGCTCAATCCACTGAATCACACCAGTAAGGGTCCACACCTATTTTTTTAAATGTTGGTTTATAGAGTAGACTAGTAGAATTTTTGTCAATGCTGTCATATGCCCCGCTACCACCCCAAAATTAAAGACATTATATCAACAATTTCATAGTAACAAGATTTTTGGGAATAACTGAAAGCTGTATTATTGTTCTACCCAGAAGCCCCAAGGATTAACCTAATGTGGACCTAAACTTCTCAATTCATACATATAAATAAAAGAAACTGCATATGATATTTTCTGACCATTTCTTTAAAAGTCCAGAAAATACCCATTCCCTATTGACCTTAACAGAATTTGACATGTAGTTCTACAGAGTTGATGAGGATCAGACTTCACTTTTGGTGAATAAATGTCACAAAACTGAGGGGCAGGTTTCCCTCTTAATATGGCTTGAATCTGCTCAAAACTGGTCTTACTGCAGCAGGGACTGTATCTAGTTGGCTTTCTGAGTATAGCCCGCATCTGGTACAGTGCCTAGAACACAGAAGCTTCTCAAAAAATGTTTTATTGAAAGGAAGAAAGGTCAAAATATAAGGCTAGAGAACTTCAAATGCCATCGTAGGGGATTTAAGCTTTCTCCTAGAGGAGCCAGTGATTTTATGAAGGGGAGGTAGATAGATACATTTTTAGAAAGCTCCCTCTGGCAGGGTATGTTTCACACTGGACTCTAAGTAAGCCGTGTGAAGGGAGGTATCCCCAGTAGAAAGCACAGTGCCTGGAACATATAACCTACCTAAGAGATATCTGCTAAATGAACGAATGAAGTTCATGAGCCAGTCTCTGAATCTTCCAGAAGAACAGGGAGATTTTAAGGCCTCATGGGGAATTTTGAGCTCTTCTGGGTTAGCCCTGTGATTTGATTTCTGAGCTAGCAGCCAGCCGTTGATCCACTTGAACCTCTAAGAGAGTCACTAGAGCAGAATGAGACATCACTCTGATCTGGAGAAATCTCTTCGGACCCAACCAGACATAGCTCTTGGGCCTAAACTGGAACTGCTTTATTCTCCAAGACATAGAGGAGGGTGAGCCATTCTCCTTAAGAATGTTTCCTCAAGGGACATTTGCAGGATGCCTGGAGGTTTTTGTCAGTCCATTCTCAAAGTAACAGCATGCCAAAGGAAGGGTTCAGACCCTAGGCCCAGCAGTTAATTTTCTGGTTGATAAACATGTTCCAACTTGAGCTCCCAGATCATGTGTTTCTGTGGGTCAGCCAGGCAGCCTCTGGAGCACTGACCTTTGAAACACGGGCCTCACAGCCTGACGTCTGAGGCTGCCAAGTTCCTCGGTCTCCACACAGTTCAGTGCATCTTGCTTCTCGCAAAGCCTCCTCTCTTGCTAACCCTGACTGTTCCCAAATACAAATGAGAAAATTAAACATTTACCTTGATGAGAAAATAGCACTCTCTCATCAACACTTCCTCACACACTCACCAACGTGATTTAGTTATAGTTTTTAGTAGCTGTTTTTACATTTTTAATTATTTTGTAGAGTTAAAATATGTAATAATGGATAACTGTGCAATACATTAAATACTTATGGGTATGTTGTGCCTTCTGTTATAATATAAAATCCATCTATTCTGGTTGATGGGTTTTAACCTCACACAGAATACTTTAAACTCCATTTGGACTTGTGCCTACAATCACCTTAGCAAAGTCTCTTAAGTAACTGCGCACAGCCTAATTAGTATGCATTATCAATTAACAAACTTAATAGCCGGCAGATTGATTAGATCCTCTGTTGCAGGGGCAGAGCTGAAGCGAAACAGAATGAAAAATCATTGCATGCATACACTGCAGCTTTGTTATTTTCTCGGATCCCCTCCTCCTCCCTCACATTCCTTTAATTAATGCATGCATATGGTTCTGCATATCTGGTGAACCTGGGCTTTTTCTAACTCTTTCATGAAGCTCATTCTTAAACAGAGAGAGTCCATGCCTCCCTTTTGGGGGGTTCTGTATATATCATTTTCACCCCGCTTCTTGCCCTTTGCGTGGCACTGAATTTTAACGGGCTGCCTCTCCCAGCCTGATTATCCTCCCGGTGGTGGAAGTGGGAGAGGAATACAAAGATGAGTAGGAGCATGTGCTTTTTCACACAGAAGACCACTCGGGAGTCACATCGGTGGGGCTTTGACAACCGTAAAGTGCTTCTGGCAATTATTTCCAAAAAGAATAGTACAAATGGACTGTCCTGTTACATCTTGTCTGCTTTTGATGGGCTGGAAACAATAGGAATAAATGAAGGAAAATCTACATGTGCTGTAAGCAGGGATCAAGCTGAAAGGAGTTGCCGACTGCACTGTTCATAAAACGCTGGCATTATAAGAATTTTACACCTTCCATAAACATTCAACACAAAACTCTAAAAAGGCTTCTGAAGACATTTCCAACATCATAAATTGTCACCCTGCAGTGCTAGTTTGGGTTTTATTTTTCTATTTTAAACAAAGTAACGGTTCATGCCAGGTTTTTATGTATCAGCTATTCTCAGGTAGAGTATTCAACATCACTTTGCTTCTCTGTGGGAAGAGTTATAATTAGGTTACGGAGGAGGCATAGAGAAGTGTTCATTTCTAGTTTGAAGGATACCCCTGTATGTTTGTGGCTCACTGACTGTTCCCTCCAAATTTATATCAGGCATAACCCCAGGAATCCCAGGTCTAGTCAACTTTCCTTAACCACCCTTCCCCTCTGACCTCACCTCCTACCATTCTCCCCCCCAGTCACCGCACTCCAGCCACACCAGCCTTCTCCCTCTTCACAATGCACACAGCTCATTCCTCTCACTGGCTTCTCTCTGCCTGGGAGGGTTGTCCCTACTCTCCTCACGGTTTGCTTTGTTCTTAGCATGTAGGTCTTGGCTCAAGCATCACCTCACAAGAGAGGCCTTCCCCAGTCACCCAGTCTAAAGTAATGCCCCCTCCCTTTGCCCAACCACAGGCACTCTTCTCGTCGCTCTGTCCTATAGATGTCATAGCTCTTCCATTGTCTCACATTATCTTACTTATTTGCTTCTTTATTTAATATTTTCACCTCCTATAAGAATGCAAGGTTCTCATTAGCAAGGACCTCATCTATTCATGCATAGCTCTTTGGCCTGAACACTGAGCTCAGTGCCTGGTACATTTTAGGAGCTTGATTAATGTTTGTTGAATAAAAATATGATTGAATAAATGAATAGGAAATAAATCAGGAGTGAGCATCGGTGTATATGTGTACGGGGAGAAGAAAAAAGGGGATCAATATTGAGCCTCAAGTGATACCAACATTTACAAAATGAGCCCATAAGCAAAAGACATTTCTCAAAAAAAAAAGATATACAAATAGCCAATAAGCACAGAAAAAGATGTTTATCTTTAGTCACTAGGGAAATGCAAATAAAAACCACAATGAGATACCACTTTATATCCATTAGGATGACTAGAATAAAAAAGACAGACAATAACAAGCATTAGCAAGTATGTAGGGAAATGGAAGCTTCCACAGGAGGTTGGTGGGAATGCAGCCTGGTGGAAAACAGTCTGGAAGTTCCTCAAAGTGTTAAACATAGAGTTACCATATGGCCTAGTAATTCCACTCTAAGATATATAACCTAGAGAAATGGAAAGGTAGGCCCCCACAAAAACTTGTATAGGAATGTTCACAGTGTATACAAAACACATTCTTGTATAGGAATGTGTGCTGCACACCTTTAACTTTTGTGCAGCAACACTATGCACAAAAGTTAAAGGTGGAAATAGCCCAAAGTCCATCAACTGATGAATGGATAAATAAATATAGTATATTTATACAATAGATTATTATTTAGCCATAAAGAGGAATGAAGTAGTGACATGCTACATAAATAAACCTTGAAAACATTATGCTAAGTGAAGGAAGCCATCACAAAAGACCACACTTTTGTATGATTCCATTTATATGTGAAATGTGCAGAACAGGCCAATCTGCAGAGAGAGAGAGTCAGTTAGCCCTTGCACAGGGCTTGGAGGAGGGAAAATAGGGAGTGACAGTTAACAGGCACCAGGATTCTGTTTGGGGAGATGAGGGGGTTATAAATTTGATCGTGGTGATAGTTGAACAACTCTGCAAATAAACTAAAAACTACTGAACAGTCTGCTTTCAAATGGGTATGGTATATGAATTATATCTCAATAAAGCTGGCCTGAAAAAGAACATCCATGAAGGAGATTGGAAAGGAATGGCCAGGGATATGACAAAAGCCAGGAGCACAGGGCTTCATGAACAGAGTGTTTCATGAAAGAGAAGGTGATCATCAGCGGCCAGTCCTGCCAGAGATAAGCAAAACAAGGACTGAAAAGTGTCCATTGGAGGCACAGACAGGAAGAAGCTCAGTGGCTTTGGCAAAACAAATGTGAGCTCCAGGGAGACATCTTAGTTTGGGTTTCCCAGAAAAAAATCATAATATAAAGATTTATGTGAAAAGTTTCTTTGGCCCCAACTGGTATAGCTCAGCAGGTTGGGCATCATCCTGCAAACTAAAAGGTTGCTGATTCATCATGCCTGGTTTGCAGGCCAGGTCCCCAGTGGGGGGCATGTGAGAGGCAATTGATGGATCAATGGATTGATGCTTCTCTCACACAGAGATGTTTCTTACCCTTTCTTTCTCCTTCCCCCTCTTGCTAATAATAAATATGTTATTTATTTATTATTAGCAAGAAGGGAAAGGAAGAAAAAGAGAGGGAGAAAAACATCAATGTGTGGTTGCCTCTTATATACCCCCTACTGGGGACCTGGCCCATGGACCCTGACTGGGAATCGAACCAGTGACACTTTGGTTCACAACCTGCTCTCATTCCACTGAGCTACACCAGCCAGGGCTAAATATATATTTTTTAAGTTTCTTTGAAGAGATAGGGAACATGCTGGTAGGGGAATGTGGAATGATACAGGAAAAGGGAAGGCGGCAATCAAGGGTGCCTTGTTAAGCCAGGTATCAACCAGAATGGAATCAGTCAGGGAATTGTGGTCCTGCCTCAGCAAGGAAGCTGGCCTGTTAGCACACTCCCTCCCTGCCCCAGGGGTCTGGGCTCTCCTCACTCCCGCACTAGGGCCCAGGGACCCTACCTGCTGGCAGACACCAGGAAGCAATGACAGGTCCAGAGCTCTAGAGGTCGCACTGGCAGGTCTGTTTCAAGAGGGCTGGCTACTTCCGTGGGAAGGGAGCCTGACCAGGCAAGGCTAGGAGGTCTGTGGGAAAGGCTGTAAAGCGCAGGTGCCGGCAGGATTCACGTGCTCCAGAGGAATGCTGGGAAGACAGGGGTGATGAGGGTGTAGGGGAGGGGGTAGGGAGGAAGGAAAGGAAGCTTCTGCTCTGAAGCTGGAGCTCTCTTTTGAGAGCAGGAAACTGGACAAGGTCAGAAGCTTCAGGAGGGGGAAAAGGGCTTTACCCAGTTGGAGCTTGGCCTTCTATGGCCTGGGGACATTGCAGTCATTGTGAGGTCACAGCTGTAATAAATCGGTAGTGCAAAGCATTCCCCTGTTCATGGATATTCCCCTGTTCATTCCTCCACCTGTTCATGGATATGTTGGTGTAAACAAACCTACTACACTGCCCTTTTTATAAAAGTACAGCACATGCAATTATGTATACTACATAATATTTGATAATGATAATAAACAACTATGCTACTGGTTTGTGTATTTACTATACTATAGTTTTATTGTTATTTCAGAGTATACTCTACTTATTTAAAAAAAGCTTCTGTAAAACAGTATGCCTTGTTACACACGTAGCAGCTTCATACATTTTGTGTTTACTGCATCTCTTGATTGCATTATTTTCTCTTGTGCTTGATTTAGTGTCACGTTGTTTTGCACAGGAACACGCTGCACAGGCTTGTAGCCTAAGAGCAATAGCCTGTATCAGAAAGCCGAGGTGTGTTGTAGTCTATCCGATCTAGGTTTATGTAAGTACCCTCTAGGAGGTTTGTACAACGATGGAGTCACCTAATGATGCATTTCTCAGAATGTATCCCCACCATTAAGTGACACATGAATGTATGTATCTCTGAGCATCTGCCATTGAGCCTTTGTGTTTGCCTTTCATGTGCTGGTCCCACCAGGAATCCGTGAGCTCCAGGAACATATGGGCCACAGCTACATAATAACCACGCCTAAATGCCCTTTGTCTAAGACTTCAGCCTCTAAAATAACATGGAGGATAGTAAAGTTGTTTTAAAAGTTTTCTGTTATCTTTTTACCCATTTTATGCCCCAATTAATAGAGCTCTGGGGTGGGAGGTGAAGATGGGAAGAATGGCAGAGGTGGAGAATGGGCCACAGAAGTGGAGGGGCCAGGAGCAGGGTCCTGCCCTGTCCTCAGTTACCATGGCATTTCCTGGCCACCGGCCCAATCACATAGACTCGCACAGCAGCTGTGTGACTTTCTCAAGGGTAGGAACTGTGTCACATTCATTTTGAACTCCTAGTGCTTAGGTGTTCCCAGTACTTTGGTTCCCAGTAAGTGCTTTTCAGCTAAATTGAAGTAATGGGGGTCCGTTGTCCCCCAAGTTCCCTCCTCAGCCAACCCCCTCCTAGGCCCCCTCCTGGGCCTGTTTTGCTTGTTTGTTTGTTTGTTTGTTTGTTTAGGACCTTTGCTAGCTTGTTCAAGCTAGACTTAACCCCTTCCTAGCCCCACTACTCTTCTTCTCCTCCTCACCCTCCACACAAGAGCATGCACTTTGTCCTCTCAGACCTGAGGAGAAACCCCCCTTACCTTCTCCAGCTGGAATGTGCCTTTCTTCCCCAGTCAGCAGCAGCATTTCAGACAATGGACCTAATGGGTCCCAATGGACCTAATGGGTCTCCCAATTTTGGATTCCACAGACCACTCCTGTTTCAAAGGAATTTGAAAAACAATTTGCAAAACAGACAAAGATTTGCCCACTTAATAAAACATCAAAAAAATGCCATCTATCATCACCATAACCTCATGTGAGAAAGAACATTTAACAACAGGAAAAAAAAAACCCTCCCCCAAATGGAGCACATATTTTCAGGTTGAAGTTTGAAGGGCACTTTCCCAGAGACCCCATTTGGAAGATATATAATTTTCCTTATTTTTTTCCCTTGTTCTGTAGATTGGTTAAAATTTTGCCACAGATCAATGTTGAGAACCATTGGTCTATGTGACTATAAAAGTGGAATCTGAGACCAGGTATAGTCCTGACTGGGATACAGAGGTATTTGGGGCCAAATATGGTCACAGGTAAACATGTGCCCATAGTAAGTGTGTATGTAGGGCTGGATTCATCAACATCTACAGCTGGCTAAGATTCTAGGTTCTTTCCTGTTCTCTAGTTTCTAGGACCCTCACCTGTCTCCCACCTCAATCCTGATCCTATACCTCCTAATTTACTTTGTTCTTCACTTTTCTTGGGTAACTTCTAGTTCCTTACAACATTATAATCTTACTACCAGTTTAGGGAAATTAAAGTAGTCTTCAGATATTGTGACAATATTTAAAAGCTCCTTTTACTGGGAGAGAAAATCATATTAGTTTTGGGGTAACTTATTCCTGGAGCCTTCCAGTTCTTGGCCTTTGCCTTCTTTGTAGGTAAGTTTTTGAAACATAGTCTGCCAGAAACAATGGTTAAAGCCTGGTCAACCCAGTAGCAATGAGCAGCCTAGTGCTCGACCTAGTGCCTAGATCGTGGTCTCAAAAACAATATTCTACCAAAAGGAATCAACACTCCTTAAGAAGTGACTAATTCCCGGACTATACAAGATGAGCCTGGACACCTTGTGGTACTGGAAAACAAGAAAGCTACCCAAAATGGTTCCAGTCACAAAAAAGACCCAGTAGCCAACTTGAAGCTACTCCCATTGACCAAAGATGAAAGAGTCTGGAAATTAAAAAGAATAACAAGTGTAATGTATTGAAGTACATCAAATGTATTAAAATCTGTAAGTGCATAAAAATAAAAAATAATCAGTAACTTCAGATGATGCTTGGAAATTGGTAAATAAGGGGAAAGAATAAAATATTCATGCTGACTTTTCTGTTTCAACAATACCTTGAGGTACTAAAGTAGTTGTTCAGGCTAAATTCTTCATAGAGGAATTGTAGCCAACAAATGCAGTAGGAATAATAGAATTATAGCACTATTTTGCAACCCCTTGATGAAATAATGGATCTAAACAACCATCCTTAATGGCTGCTCACACCGGTAGGTGAAAGGCCAATGGGAAACTTTATACGATGAACCTGGCTAACAATCCCTCAACCTGCTGATCAACTTGAAAGTCGCAAAGAGAGACACCAGACATTATGTACCTCCTGATGCAATGCAACATGAATTATAACATTATGTCCAGTCAAGGAGTGTTGCCAAAAAAATAGAGCTCATATCTGACTAAGGCTCTACATTTTGGTACAGGACATACAGAGAACAGAAGAATGTGTTAAATTTGGAGATATATTTAGCAAGATCCAGAATATGGCAAATTTTATAGGGAAAATAATCTGACTTCTTCTATGAATAAACAGCAAGAAAATAAAAGGGGAGGACCTAGAGATTAAAAAATGCTTTGGAGGCATACAACAAAATGCAGAGTATGTAACTTGCTTGGATTCTGAATACAACAAACCAAGTGCAAAAAAGAAGTTATGAGGCAGTTGGGAAAATCTGAGTACTGGTTAGATGTTTGATGATATTACAAAATTATTGTTAATTTTTTAGGTGTGAGATGGTATTATGGTAATTTTTAAAAGTCCTTATTTTTTAGAGGTACACGCTGAAGTATTTATGAAAGAAAACATCTTATTTCTGTTAAAAAGTACAACAGTCAAGGAGGGGATGAGGGAAAGGTGTGGGCGAGTGACACTGGTCCAGTGCTGCTGGCCCAACGTGGGCACGTCGTGGTTTATTGCACTGGCCTCTTCACTTCCGTGTGCATTTGCAACATCCCGCAATAAAAGCTAAAACCTTAGCTCTCCTGCAGAATCCATCTGTGGTGGGGTTACCATCTGTGCAGTCAAACCAACAGCTTGCCTTCCATGAACTGATACTGAGTGACTTGCAAGTCAGCACTACTTAATTTTCACATGCCCACAATGGAGGTACTCTGAGACTCTTTTCAGGAAGACTTCGTTGCCTATTTAGTAACCTGCATGTGGAAGTGGGGCAGTTGGGGACAAATGACTGGTTTCTTTTCCAGTTGCTTTGTAAAAATGATGGGGGAAAAGGACAAAGCTGCTTTAACCCCGGGCTTGGCGTGTCTCATTGAAGCAGGTGGGAACAATAACAGTCGCACTTAACACTCGCTGAGTACTTCTGAACGCAGTCACTGTGCTGAGCCCCGTATACTGCACACAACAGCACCGTGAGAGAGGTATTACAAAGAAACAGAAGTTAGAGAGTTAAAACAATGACTTTCTTCCACCCATGAACCTGCGAAACCTATTAGATAGATCTGCTCCCTACTCTGTGGCCTTTAATTCTGTTCCTTCAGCCTCATAATTGCCGCTGCTACTTTTGAGCACCTACTATGTTCCAGTAATGTGTAATTTACTTACATTGATTTATTTTAATCCTCACTCGAACTCATGGAGGCAGTGGGAGTACTCTCCCCCTCATTTTTTTGGATGAAGAAACTGAGGCTCAGAGAAGTAACTTGCCCAAGAAGACGATGCCTGCAAGAGATCAGGGTTTCAAGCAGCCTCTGAAGCCTGTCTCTTAATTGCTACCATTATCTGTGGCTCAAATGGTCCCTCCTCTGTCCCCCACTATTCTGCTTATATCCTCACTTTTGGTCCCAATGTCATTATGTCATAGAAGTTTATTGAGGGCAGGAATGGTGTTCGTTCAGCAAATACCTACCAGGCATCTATGTGCAGGTACTGAATCTTCCTCGGTGCCTAGCTCATAGCTGGTGCTTCATACATATCATCTGAACTACTTCGCAGTTCTTAAGAGAAGAATGAAATAAACCACTATTTATAGCCAACATTTAAAAAAATATATAATTATTTCACTACCGCCCCCCACAATTTTTACCTAAGTAAAATAGGATCTTTTACCCTGGAAATCATCACTTTGGGTATTTTACAGGCTGAACAAATATAAAACTTCACCAGGAGTGGCCAATGGTGTGAAACTCGGAACAGTAAAGTGGTGTGGGTGGCAGGTTCTGGTCGGAAACCTGTGACCTCTTGAGGCAGAGAAAAGCCAAGAGGCTCTTATCTGTGTGTTCGTTCTCTGCAGTTAGTACTTTTCTAGATTCTTTAAAATTATAAATAGCCACTCTAACCCTTTTTAATTTAACACTGCTGATAAGATATAATTGTTCAAAGTGGAAAAGGAAAAAACATCACTCTTCATTATTTAATGCAAATGAGCCAAACTGGAAAAATTACATGTTCCCTCCCCTTAAAACTCTATGTCTCTTATTTTCATCATCCCCAGTCCTTTGTTTTATAGCATTTGCACTCAACTCAGAAAATGCCTGTCTAAATTCGCTTTCTTAGCTTAAGTTACTAACCTCTTGTTCTTGTATTTGACACTAACTCAAATAGCCTTGAAACAATTATCCTCTCTAGTCCCTTCAGAATTGTCTATACTTTAATGAGTTCCCACTTAATCTCTTCTTTGCCAAAGAATACCACTCTGAATATCTAAGATCCTTAAATCCCCGTGCGGTTCTCTCTGCCCTCTGCTGTGCCTTCTCCATTTCTGTAATACCCTTTTGTAATCAGGCGACTGGAACTGTGCATAGTATTCCAAAGGTGGCCTCGCCAGTCCTCACAAAGAACCTGGATAATTCCCTGGATTTAGACTCAATCCTCTTCCTAAGTATCTTCAAATGGAGGCTCTTACACTGTCTTTATTACCATTAAACTCTCCAAACTGAAAATGTTGGGTTTCCTTCTACTACCATTTTACCCATCCAAATTTCTAGTTTCCAAACACACTAGGGAATCCCAGACCATTTTGACAATGAAATATATACTTTAAAAAAATTCTTCGGGGGCATATTACATCAGGCACTATAGCCTCTTCCTTTGGGGAACCAGTGACCAAAGAGGGATCCCTCCTTTGGGAGATCAGCAGTGGGTTTGCTTTGCACAGACCCCATCACTTACTCCTGCCGAGTGTCTCCTTCAGGGTCTAAAGCTGAAGGTCAGGCTAGAATGGAAGAGAAATAGCACAGCTACTTAAAGATGTACATTATTGAATAGGAAACTTGGTGAATTCAGGTCTTTGAGAAGATCCATAGGACCCAATGAATATAGATGCTTCAAAGAATGGTTTTTGCCTCTAATCTCAAACATGCATACATGCACACACACACACCTTCTCTATCCCAGCTATCCAATCTAAAACATGATCTCAGCCCTTCCTGGGCTTCAGTCTTATGTGGGAGACAGATATCAATGGCATGAACAACTAAAGGAGTATATAAAATGAAGTAAGTTTTTATAGGAGCCTGATTTAGTCTGGGGGATTAAGAATGCCCCCCTAAGAAAGTGATGCTTGAACTGATATGAACTGATAATGAGTAGAGTTATCTAACTGGCTTGGAGGTGAGGTTGGGCTGAATATTCCAGGCAGTATGAACCACATGTGCAAAGGCTATGGTTCTTTTGGGGAAATGAAATAATGCCAGTTTGGCTGAAGGACAGAGATTGAAGAATGGTACAAGAAGTGCTTGAGATCGGTAGGGCCAGACCATGTAAGGCCATGGTCAAGATTTTTTTTTCTGTGAGCAATGGGAAACCACTGAAGGACATAAATTAAGGTGGTATTTTGAAAGCAAATTTGTGTTTTGAAAATGTCTCCTAGGCTGGCACATGGAGAATGGATCAGAGGGTGTGGCAAATACCTGTGATGTACTGTGTCATATCCCTTTGAGTCACCTGACTTCAACACAGCTGTGATGGACAGTTCCATGCACCACTGCCAATGTCCCACATTGAACGTGTGCAGCAGGGTCTCTACACTCTGGTCTCTTTGAGCTGCAGAAGGATGCTCATCTGTAAGCAGGTACACAGTGGAAATGTTCCTACAGGCAAGCAATCAATAAGGGACAAGATGAGCGGATAGATGCTTCAGTCTCCCCATCCTCTGGGGTGACAATTCTGAGGCACAATCCACATGGTTCCTGAGAGGATCCCCACTGGGACTGAGCCTCAGCTGCCAACTACAGTAGCCAGCTAATTTGCAAACATTTATTGCTTTCTTCCTTCATTACCTTATTTTCTCCTCTACTTCACTTCTGCTTTCTGTGATCACCTCCCAAGTCAGCTACATGTGCCCAAGTTCTTATCTCAAATCTGCTTCAGGTGGAATCTAAACTAAGACAGGATGGAACTGCAGCTTTGAAGAGATTGCTGTGAAGCTGCTTATATAATGGGAAACTGAACAAAACCTTTATTGCTTTGCATGGTGTTCTAGTCATCTACTGCTGTGTGATGAATCGCCTCAAAACTTTGTGGCTTAAAACGACAACAATAATTTTGCTATTATTTACTCTCACAGTTGAAGTGCTTGAGTAAGCTCAGCTAGGCTGTTATTGCTTGGGATCACTCACCTGATTGCAGATAGAGAGTGGCTAAGGATGGAGTCATCTCTAGGACTTCCTGACTCATATGCCTGAAAACTGATGTTGGCTGCTAGTTGAGACTTAGCTAAAATATTTTCACAAGGCTTTTCCACATAGTCTGGGCTTCTTAACAGTATAGTGACTGGGTTTTTAGAGCAGACAGTCCAAGAAAGAGTACCAGAAGGAGCTGTGTTGTCTTTTCTAATCTAGCCTGAGAAGTCACACAGCATCATTTCTGCAGCATTCCATTCATTCAAAGTGAGGGACTAAAGCTAGACCATATTTAAGAGGAGGGGAATGAGATTCTACCTGTTCATGGGAGAAGCATCAAAGAATTCAACATGATAACATGCTTTAGGAGTGAACCCTATAAACCTTATTAATGAATTCCCAGCTTTTTGTGTGCGTGTGTTTTTTCTCTATGTTGGACAGTATACAAAATGTTTACATTGGAAAATCCCATGTAATCTTTTTTTTAAGATTTTATTTATTTATTTTTAGATGGAAGGGAAGGGAGAAAGAGAGGGGCAGAAATATCAATGTGTAGTTGCCTCTTACATGCTCCCTACTGGGGACCTGACCCACAACACAGATGTGTGCCCTGACTGGTAACCCAACTGGTGACCTTTTGATTCACAGGCCAATGCTCAGTCCACTGAGCCACATCAGCCAGGGTCCGTGTCATCTTTAAAACAATCTTATCACATAGGTGCCTATCTTGGGTTTATATCTGTTGTCAAGACACTCAAAACAGAGAATTTAGCCTTTCATGGAATGCTTCAGTGAGGGTCTGATGTTTACTCACCACATCAGGACACATGACTGATTCTGTCCCTCCAAATTGCTCCTGCTCATTACAGGGGAGATTCCTACTTGGTACTACAGCTGAGAGGGAAGAACTGAAGCTATTAATTTATCCAAGAGCGAGGGGTATCAGCGAAATCAGCCAACTCCTTTTCTATGATGGGGGCTGTGTAATCAAGAGAAAGTAGAAGAAAAAATATATTAATGACATATTCAAGTTCTTAAAATTGAACTTAGAAATAGCCTTGGTTAATGATTTATTTTTCAATATGAAAATTCTCTTTTTATTGACTGCTTTGCTCTCACAAATGTCAAGCCATTTATTCTATGGTTAAGATGCCCATATTTTCATGAAAGTATTTCCTTTTAAATGTTAAAATATATCAACCCTGAAATCAATTCATTTTCTTTTTGTGCTAAAAATTAGAATATCATAGCAGAACACAGTCTAACTGATGCTAACAGGGATCAGTGCCAAAAAGGAGACCCAAGTCTTCTATTTGATTTTCCTTTTAAGACTCACAATTGAATAATAGTAGCTGTTTTGAACTCATCTATGCTCATTGACCTAACTTGTCAGAAATCAATCAATAATCAATCAATATGTTCTCTGAACTAAGCAATGAATTTGGGAATGCTCAATGCAAATGCTAGTGCCACCATCGTGACCCTACTCCAGCCACTTCTCCTTAGTTAAACTCCTTCTCAGCATCTTCATCTGTCAGTAATGGCGCTGCTGTTTTGCCATCACAAAAATGGGTTAATTTGCAAAGTATAATCCCTAATGCCTCATTATGTTCTCCTGATATTCTCTACTATAATTCCAGAAGCAGCTAAAAGGGGAAAAAATTAGGGTAGTGTATATTAAACATGTAGATTTACTTTGACTATGAATGCTGATATCTCACATACAATACAGGCAATTGGATCTTTTTCATAAAAAACTGATATATTTTAAAAAAATAATATAAATTTGCTGCTGGGTAACGAACCACCCCATAACTTAATGGCTAAAAACAATAGTTTGTATTAGCTTTATATACATCATGATTCTGTGGTTAGAAATTCTGACAGGACAATGAGGATGGCTCATCTTGGCTTTATGATGCCTAGGGCCTCAGCGGGGATAACAAGACCAGGAATTGGAAAGCTGGAGGTTGTCTGGGTCTCTATCTCTCTCTCTCCTTCAAGATACATAACTGAATTTGTTTCTCCACTACTCTTTCCATAGAGCTATTCTGGGCTTGCTCACAGTATGGAAGTCTCAGGGTAGCCACACTTCTTACATGACAACTGAGAAACTATCTCTGAAAAAAGAGTATGTCCATGAACAGAAACCATAAGATGTAAGTTCTCATAAGATGTTGGTCTAGAGTGACACAGTCCTAACTTCAACATATTCTATTGATCAAACAAGAGTCCACACAGATTCAAGGGGAAGTATAACAAATCCCTTGTATCAACAGGAAGGGTTTTAAAGAATCCAAGACATTTTAACATACCACACTTAATTATATCCTACTATGGCTCTCAATGTAGCGGATACTCTACCATCTAATAATGGAAGACAGGACCTTATTGAACTAACCCTCTTGTTATCTTTGGACCAAAAATAACAACTGTGGACACTGGAAAAAATATGAATAAACCTGGATGGCAGTGCACAGCAACCAAAAGCAGACGTGGAAGGGAGCCAACAATTGGAGGAGGGAATGGCATGAGTAAATTTTTCATTTTTTATGGCTTTTTATCTATACCTAAGAGTAGGCCCTAGTCCAGGGGTGTCAAACTCATTTTCACTGGAGGCCACATCAGCCTCATAGTTGTCTTCAAAAGACTGAGTGTAATTTCAACTCCTTAACAGTTAAGGAGTAGTTACATTTATACAGTCCTAAAATTATTTCAGCCCTTTGAAGGCAACGATGAGGCTGATGTGATCTATGGTGAAAATTAGTTTGACACCCCAACCCTAGTCCACACGGAGCACAGCAGCTAACACTAGAATAGAAGGTCTGATTTCTTACTGGCATAAAGAATCAGAGGAAAGAGCTCAGAGGCATCACATAAATCTAATAGGGAAGGGAGGATGCTCCAAAAAGAGAGAGCAAGAGAGAGCCCCACATTCTGTGTGTAGACTTTGCCCAAGTCTCTAGCTGACCATTGAACTACCCATATCAAGCAGCCCAGGTAAGACAAAGTGCTGAATGGGATTCCAGCTACTGAATGGGATCTCAGCTGCTGTCTAGCCAAGTTATGTGCCTGATTTATTAAAATAAAGAAGCAATAACTTTTAGAAGGATGAAACAGAAACTAAGGTCTTTATAGTATATCATTCAATTCCCAGGACATAATCCAAATGTATAACTTCATTAGAAAATGTGACTTAGACTCAAGAGAAAATGAAATCAATGTAGATCAACCCAAAGATGTCCCACATATTGAAATTAGCAGATAAGGAATTTAAAACAGTTGTTATAACTATGCTCAAGGAACATAAAGGAAAATAAGCTTTTAATGAATGAACAAATAGAAAATCTTAGCAAAGAAATAGAAGCTGTGAAAAAATCAAATGGAAATCTTAGAAATGAAAAATAAAATATCTAAAATAAAAGCCCACTGGTTGGGCTTAGTAGGAGAATTGAGGTAACAAAGGAAAGAGTCAGTGAACTTAAAGACCAGCCAACAGGAATGATCCATTCAGAAGAACAGAGAGAGAAGAATAGAAAGACTCGAACAGATCCTTAGGGACCTGTGGGACAATATCAGAACATTTAACACATATTAAATTAGAGTCCCAAAAGCTGAGGAGAGAGAGAATAGTGCAAAAATTTTTTTGAAGAAATAGTGACCAAACTTCCCAAAATCTGGTGAAAGAGATGTATTCACAGATTTAAGAAGCTCAGTGATTCACAAGATGAATGGAATACAAAGAAAAGTTCATCTATACACATCAGAGTCAAACTTCTGAGAAAAAAAGAGAAAGAGAATATCTTGAAAGCAGCGAGAGAAAAATAACAGCGAAACAATAGGAATTAACACTGACTTGTCAGAAATAACTGAGGCCAAGAGAACCCTTGAAAGTGTTAAAATCAAAACACTATTGTCAATCCAGAATTCTATATCCAGTAAAAGTATTCTTTAAGAATGAACATAAAGTAAAGATAAAAACAACAGAACACCAAGGAAAAATATGATGTGATTCTAACTTGAACTTACTAATAGTTACTGGTAAATTGGCATATAAATATATTTTTGATTTTTTGTACTCCCAGTTGTTCTGATTCCCCATTTGACTTTAGCTAGCTCTTATCTGTACACAAATTCTCTACTTGCCAAATCCTATTACTGCCTCTTTTCTGCTCCTTTGTCTCAAAGAGTATTGAAAGCTTATTGACTGAACAGTAATGAAGAGCTACAATTTTGAGCAAATGCTGTGTCCCAGGATCCTTCTATGGATATTACATTTAATCCTTAGCAACAGTTGTGGCTGATCTTATCAGAATAAAATTACAGATGAGAAAATAGGCTAAGCTAATTACCAGTAATGTGTCCAAGGTCACACAGCTAGTTAGTGCTAAAATCAGGCCCAAGTAGAGGTCCTTGACCTGCTTGAATAATATTTCATGGACATTTATATATAGCTTGAAAATTGATGAAGTCCCTTGAGAACTCCTACTAAAATCTGTCTTACACTATTTAAGTAGCTAACTTTTTATTTTAAAGGCAAATTTCAGGTTAACACTTTAACAGTGTTCTAAGTGCCTGCAAACTTCCCGCCTTCTCCTTCTCCCCACATCCGCCTCCCTTTAGCAAGAGAGAACAGCCTCCAACACAACCTTCACTGCTGTTTTAGCTGAGCTCAGAGCTGCTCAAACCAGAGACTATAACTTCCAGCCTCTCTTGAAGCTAAGTGTGGGCCATGTGACCCACTTTGAGCAAATGGGGTAAGAGTGGACACAAGTATGACCAGAGTTCAACTTGTGGTCAAGTTCTTAAAGGAAAACACACTTGCCTTAGACCTCCTACTTACTCCTGCTTTCCTGAGGGCTGGGAATTGCAAACATGAGCCTCTGCTTTGGACCTGGAAATGCAAGCCACATGGAAACAGCAGGAGAGCCAGTCTGGGCACCAGCCCTCAAACCTAGCTCTAAATGGCTCACTGCTGGGCCAGGCACAAAATACATTTATAATTTAAAGAAAATCAAAAGGCCCTGGCTGTTGTGGCTCAGTGAACTAAGTGCTAGCCTTTGAGCCAAAAGGTTGCTTGTTCGATTCCCGATCAGGATACATGCCTGGTTTGCCGACCAGGTCCCCAGTTGGGAGCCTTGCGGGGGGAGGCAGCCAATTGATCTCTCCCTCTCTTTCTCCCTCCCTTCCCCTCTTTCTAAACATAAATAAATAAAATCTTTAAAAAAGGAAAACTAAGGTTAAAAATTTAAAGGTTAAAAAAACTTAAAGGCATTTATTGAAAATCTGGGTGTGTGGCCATTTCTGTGACTTTGGCAATTTGCCTCACCTCTCTGAGCTTTTGTGTCCTCTTTTGTAAAATGGGGTGATCATTTTACTTTCCTCAGAGGGCTGGCCTGAGGATGGAGTAAGATAATGTGTATAAACACCAGCATAGTGCCCGGCACAGGACAAGAACCCACACATGCTTCGTTTCTCATGCCCCATGGGCAAGATGCTACAGAAGATTTGATTATAGACACAGCCTTTTCCTTCTCTCAGACTCCAAAGAGAATACCTGGTTAATGAATGTCGTTGACCTAAGAATGGAGACAGAGAAATCTGCAGCTGCTGGGACATGTGGTGATGATGTCAAAGGCTGTTCCAATCCTCATTTGACAGCCCTCTTTCTCACCATTCTCAACACTTTATCTCTCTTATATTAATGGAGGGTGTTTTTAAAAACCTTCTCTTCTCTAGTTGTGAAGGATACACACACACACACACACACACACACACACACATATTTCTTTGCATTAATTCTTTGCAAATTAATATCTCATTTTGAGGCAAGCTCATTCCTGGATTAGTAGGATGATAAACTTCACTTGATGAAAGAAATTACTATTTTCCTGCCAAATTACTAGAGCTTCCCCTCCCAATCCTGCCTGCCCCATACCAATCTGAGCTTCTCTCAATTCTCTTTTTTAATTTTATTTTTTATCCTCACCTGGGGACAATTATTCATTGCTTTTAGAGAGAGAGGGAGGGAGGGAGAGAAACATCAATGTGAACAGGAAGCATCAATTGGTTGTCTCCTACATGCTCCCAAGCCAGGGATCATAGGCACTGGGGCTAGGGATTGAAACCAAAACCAAGGTATGTGTTCTGACCAGGAATTGAACCTGCAACCTTTCAGTTACAGGACAATGCTCTAACCAACTGAGCTGCTCCAGCCAGGGCTCTCAATTCTCTTTTAAAAGAATGTGTAATACACTTAGAAGGTGACAGCATAGTATCAATGCTCAACATTCAATTTGTGTCTCCAGCATCGACAGAGGAAAGGTTAGAAATATAAGTGCAGCCCCCCATTTACCAAAATTTTACAGCAGTGGCAAATGCCACAGACAAAGGCTGGCAGCAGGAATTAGTTAAAACCTGGCAGTAAAGCTTTCTTGCCCCATGTTGCTTCATACTGCTTCAGGGTAGTGGTTAGTTAATGCTCATAATATGTGAATTTGAGAAAATTGGGACTAAAAAAAGGACAAGGAACCCTGCCTGGTATGGCTTAGTGGATTGAGCACCAGCCTGCGAACCAAAGGGTCACCAGTTCGATTCCCAGTCAGGGTACATGCTTGGGGTGCAGGCCAGGTCAGGTCCCCAGTGGGGGGCATGCAAGAGGCAAGCACACACTGATGTCCCTCTCCCTCTCTTTCTTCTTCCTGTCCCTTTGTCTACAAAGAAATAAAATAAAATCTTAAAAAAAAAAGAAAAGGACAAGGAGAGAAGGATTTGAGAGAACGAGAGCAGGGAGGGGAGCCAGACTGGCAAAGGAAAAGAAGCCAGAGAGAAAAAGGGGAGAGAAGGAAAGAAGAGACAGAGGATAGAGCAATGCACAGTTTGGGTGAGGTTCAACTTGACTTTGAAAAGAAAAGAGGTGAAAGTAATACACATAAAGAGGAGGAGTCATTTCAATTTTCTCTCTCTGACGATGACACAAGGAATCTGGGAGATATATGGTAATAATCTACTTCCCTATCATGAGTCTATTCCCCTCACATTGGCAAAACCCCCAGAAAGTCAGGAAAAAGCCTTGTCTTCAGCCAGAGCCTCAGCTCTGCTGCCTAGGAAGGCAAATCCAGCCACACCTTCGTCAGTCGCCTCCCTCCAGAGGAAGGACCATCAGAGGGCAAAGTGCCTTTCATGGGCTCCAATCACAACAGACTCACTCCTAGGAACCTACCACGGAAAGTGCTCAACTCCCCATCAGTGGCTTGAAGCTTTGAGTTCCACTTCAGACAGATTTGAGTTGACTTGTCAAAGATTGACATACAGTGTGCAACTGAATGTGAAAGAAAATAAAAGTGTTGACTATTTCCTCCATGTGTGTGGAGTTTTAAGTGTTTTCTGCTGATTTCTTATAACTGTCCCCAGTATAAGTAATGGGAACCTCCTTTTGGAAAACCAGTCAGCAGCTAAAAGTGAGTGGTTTCATGTAGAAAGAGCCTTTTTTGTCACTAGGGATAGAGGCAGTACAATACATTGGTTATAAACTCAAGGTCTATGGCTGGGGTGGTTCAATGGATTGAGTGCTGGCCTGCAAACCAAAGGGTCGCCAGTTCAATTCCTAGTCAGGGCACATGCCTGGGTTGTGGGCCAGGTCTCTGGTGGGGGGGCGTGTGAGAGACAACCACACATTGGTGTTTCTCTCCCTCTCTTTCTCCCTCCATTCCCTTCTCTCTAAAAATAAATAAATAACTTCTTTTAAAAAATAAAAAAATAAACTTAAGGTCTGGAGCCAGAATACATGAGTTCAAATCTCAGCTCCACCATTTACTACATTTAGGATCCCGGGAAACTTATTTAATCTATGCCTCAGTTTCTTCAACTGTACAATACAAGCATTAATAATGGCATGCATTTCATAAGGCTGTTGTGAGGATTCAATAAACTCACACTTAGCTGGCACATAGAAAGTACCCTACCTCTATTCACTATTATTGTTACTGTTATTATTATGATTCCACATTCTTTGGAAAACATGGGGAGGGGCTCTCGATTGCAGAAAGAGCCATGCCCAGGAGGAAGAGCCCTGAGTTAAGTGACCCCATCTTCCAATTATCTTTTATCTGTGATTACTCATTGTAATTAAGAGAAAAGATGAGCAAATAATTAAGGTGGCACTTCCCAGCCCTGTTGCTTAAACCTCCCCCACCCCAACTAAAGCTTTAAGTTGACAGCTACAAAAGAAGGGATTCCTAAGAGGAGCTTCTACAGGCACAAAGAAGCTCACAAACTGTGGCGTTACAGATTATGTGATTGTGAGTTTAGGGTTGGGTATGAGACCAGCTGTCCCCAAATGAAACATTTAGAGCTATAGTCACATTTATTAGCACAGAATTGATTTACAAAACTCAAGGAGGGCACGGAATTCCTGTGAACTGTAAATTAGTAAATTGCTTTTTAATCTACCATAAAAGATCACTGAAAAGTCCTTTTAAAATCAAAGGTCTGCTAATTCAATCATGAACACATTTGCCCAATGGTGCTCAAGGCAAGAGGAAACCTTAAATGCTGCACAATTGCCATTTAAAACATATAATTTAAGAAATAATTTAAGTTTAATTACAATATCGCATGCAGATATGTGTTATTCTGAGGAGACATTGGCCTTGGCACGAATATTTGCCTTAAAAATATTTTGAAATGAATGGCACCTCCTGCCTCATGAGCTTTCTGACCGTTCCTCCTTCTCTGCGAGCCAAGTAAGGTGATGGCAAAGATAGCTGTCCTTGTGGGCACACAGTGTGGGCTCCCCGAGTCCGGCGTACAGAGGAGACAAGGCTGGGAGAGGCCAA
Source organism: Phyllostomus discolor (assembly GCF_004126475.2). Classification (NCBI taxonomy): domain Eukaryota; kingdom Metazoa; phylum Chordata; class Mammalia; order Chiroptera; family Phyllostomidae; genus Phyllostomus; species Phyllostomus discolor. Next base: position 48,048,927 of record NC_040905.2, read on the forward strand.
GTTAATGGGGTGTAGGGACTATATGTCACACATCACATCAGAGAGAGAATTTGTTATAGTTCAGCAATCTGCCCTCCTGTTACAGATGCGGAAACTGAGACCCAGAAAGGTGAGGTGATTCACTAGCTATCAGTTAGGTACTGAAGTCAGAACTAAAACCCAGTTCTTCCTCTTAATTCGGTTCTCTTTCTCCTTTACCAGTTCTCAAATTCAAAAGGATTGGAGAATTACCAGGAGATCTCGTCAGAATGGTGATTCCTGCCCCTTCCATTCTGACTCTGCAGGACTGAGGTATAAGGTACATTTTCAATAAATTTGGGTGACACGAATGCACGTGGATCCGGAGACCACCGTTTGGGAAATTTCGCTGTAGGCCGTGTCTTATGGCAGATGCTTCTCGATTTATGAGCTATTCAATGAATCAATCCAGAAATGAAAGCCCTTTGAAAAGTTATACAAATGCACCTCCAATAATCCCCAACTGGTAAACTTTGCTCTTCAGTACACATTCCCACTCACTGGAGGACCAGGAGCAGCGATATCGTCCTCACCAGGGACTCTGTCAGAAATTGTGGGGGGTGGTGGTGAGGGGCTTATAAGGGGACTAAATGTTAATAGAAAAAATATGATAAAAATCATTTAAGAATAATAAATAAGTACAATAAAATAAAAAGAAAGAAATGCAGAATCTCAGGCACTACCGTAGACCTAACGAGTCAAAACCTGCAGTTTAACAAAACCCTCAGGTGATTCTGCCTGCACGGCAAGTTGGAGGAGCACTGATAAAAGGTCCGGGGGCCCGTTTTGGTTATCTTCGGCTGCATAATAAGCCGCACAAAATCCCACGGTGTTCCAAAGCAATGATAGTATTCTATTTCATCATTTCATAGGTCAGGTCTTACCTGGACAATTTGTTCTGTTCCACGGAGACTAGAGCCTTCACTAGAGATGGGTGGGGTGGCTTGACCAGATCCACAAGTTCAGGGCCTTGTTTCTTCTTTATATGGAGTATTCTGGGGCTGAAATGTTCACTATGGTGCCTTCATTTGCACGATTGGCACCTGAGCTGAAATGGGTAGAAGCTGGGGTCTGGAAAGCAGTATCCTCTTTTCACACAAGGAGGTCTCAGGGGAGTCAGACTTCTTACACAGTGGCTAGCTTCCCCAGCGCCAGGGTTCCAAGAGACAGAAATATATGAGTATTTGCCGTGAGAAATGCCAGTTCTGTTCTTCAAGATTTACTTGTGAGGAGATCAAGACACACAGAATGAGTTATTTCAGACGGAAATGTTCTGGGACTCTGGAAACAGATGATGCCTTCTTTCAGCCTGTTGTCATTCTTCTCCTTCATGAATATATTGTCATCATCACTCCAGCTTTAACTCGGCTTGACAGAAGCCGCATTTCTGTGTTGCTTTTCACCTCTGCTCTCAGTAAAAGTCTGTAGATGGAGGCTCAGCTCGCAGCTCTCAGGTACTAATCGGACACCAGGACTCGATGAGAACAAGTGAGAAGCCAGCTGCCTCCCAGGCAGACCTTTCACACTCAGGACCTCCCCCCACCAATGCAGACTGGCCTTTTGCTCTCACTTTGATAGGCCAGAGGGCCGTGGCTTTCACCTCCTATCATAAACTAACGGCAGCGTAGCCCTTCATCTCCTTTTCTTATTCACTCCCAGTTTGCACTGTTGCTAAAATATTCTGCTTTTCCGCTGCCATTACCCATGTCTAAATCATCCCTAGTCTAAGGCACCAGCTTGCCCAGAGCAGAAACCACAGACTCAGCAGCCAGGATGTCATCAGCAGACTCGAGATTACATCATCTCCTTCTGCCAACCTTAATACCACTATGGGAACCATCAACAGCAATAGCCATGATTATTTCAGTAGAAATATTGAACAGATGTGACAGCCTTGTCAAACTCCTTTGCTGGTGTCCAACCACTCTGTTATACCTCTTGCAATTCTAAAATCTCTCTTCTGGCCATAACAGAGTCAGCACACGCTGACCTCTGGAGTGGGAGACGGTTCCCACAGCATCCATTGGCATACCAGATACCAACTACCAACACCAGCTTACACATCTAATGCTTTATGTTTCCCACTGATCATTTTTATGCACTGTATTGCAATGATCATTTTATGCATTTTATTCTCCTTTTCTGACTCTGAAGACAGCTGAGCCTGCAGTGGGATAACTTGAAAGGGCACTGGACTTCTGTCAGAAGTTCTGACATGAACCTTGAGCAAGTCACTTCCTACTTGCTCCTTGTCAGTGAATTACCTACCTCTTTCCAACCCAATTTGATAATCAAATGAGATGGTACATTTAAAAGTAATAAATTAGGGGGAAAACAGGTACTCAAACAAATCTTTGTACATGTTTATTCATAATAGCACTATGCACAACAGCCAAAAGGTGAAAACAACCCTAATGGCCATCAACAGAGGAGTGGACAAACTAAATGAGATATGTGCACACGATGGAAGTTACTCAGGTATAACATGGAATACTACATACATGCTGCTGTGTGGATGAACCCCATACATTTTCCTCCATGCCTTCCTTGCCACCTGTGCCTGGATAATAACTTTAGAAACAAGTACATTTCTTTTATTTAAAAAAATTTTTATTATATTTTTCCACTACTGTTTATCTCCCTTATTATTCAGCCCCCAAATCACCATGCTGTTGTCCATGTCCAGGAGTTCTTTTTCCTTTTTGCTCTATCCCTGCACCCCCTAACACCCCTCATCTGTCCCCCAGAGCTGGCAGCCTGCTCTCTATCTATGAGTCTGTCTCTATTTTGCTTGTTAGTTCAGTTTGTTCATTAGATTCCACATATGAGTGAAATCATATGGTATTTGTCTTTCTCTGACTGGTTTGTTTCACTTAGCATAATGTTCTCCAGGTCCATCCATACTGTCATAAAGGATAAGATTTTCTTTTTTTTTTTATGACCAAGCAGTATTCCATTGTGAGGAACAAGTACATTTTACTTTAGAGAATGAACTGTTAGAAAACTCCTTGTAACACATGGAGTCATACCTGCCTCCCTACACTTTTCAGCTCTAGGTGCTTCCCTTTGGAACCACACAAAATAATGAGCATGTTTCAGATGCAGAGTCTCTCTTCCATATCACGTGCAGCTCTTCAGACATCTGGCTCCAGCACTGTGCCCACTGTGTCTTCTCCCTAACAACACTTTTTTTTTTTTTTTTTTGCCTTGGAGTCTATTTCATCCAGTAATAATGAAACTACCAACTTTCTTTTTCTACTCTTTTACTTTTAACTTATAATAGTGCACATTTATCACTAGATTTTTTTTATAATCACCACATTTTTTAAAACTCAATCTAATAATCTCTTTGAACTGGCAAGTTTAGTCAAATTACATACATGTATTATAATTGCTAGTATATTTCTAATAATTTCTACCATAGTATTCTGTGCTTTTCTTTTATTCTGTCAGTTCTCCTCTTTTTTCTTTCCTCTCCCAAGTTCTGTTGGATTGAATGAATTTTCTTTATTACCTTCCTTCCTTCTTGTCCCTGCTCTCACTCACCCCTGGATTTGGAAGTTGCACCAGCTTCAGTATGTTATGTTTTTATTTTAAGTTAAATAGAGGGAATATCTAACGAAATATAAACTAAAACAACTTTACATGTTATTTTGCGAAAAATTGACATGCATACTTAATAGAACCTAAATTTAATCAATGTCTATTCTGCTTCCTTAACAAATCAAGGACCTTAGAATACTTTAACTTCACGCTGCATTCTAGATACTTTTTGGTTGACTAATGTGCTTTCAACTATGTCTAATGTGCTATATAGTCTGTCCATTGATTATATAATTTCAGAAGTTAAATTTTTATTACTAAATGTTCTTTGTCTTCATTTCAAAATTTTTTCTATTTTTATACTGTCTATTCATTTTCTTATTTTTATGCCTCCCTTCAGGTCTTCATTATTTTTAAACAAACTTACAGTTTTAATAGGTTTTTTCCTTATCTGAACTCTTGAGTGTCTAATCCAGCCACTGTTCTGTTTCTTGACTTCACAGGTGTGTTTTGTAATTTTGTATTGGGAAGTCAGCTTCCATGGGCTTTACCTGGGAAGTGTTGCCTGGGTGGAGAAATGGTTCTTCCAAAGAGTTGTTTGCTTGTCTTCTGCCAGTTGAGCCACAAATATCATCAACTCCAGACCACTTTTTGTTAATTTCTGATCTTAGGGGTCTCTATTAGTGCAATGAATGTAAACAAAGCCCGAGCCTGCAGGAGGAACAGTGCTATCCTTAGGGTAGGTGTCCTCTCATCTAGGGCCCAGGCTGAGACAGAAAGTTTTTTTGTGTTGATGGATGGGTTTTGTTTTTCTTCCCTAGTGCATTGTTTTTCTGGGTGTCCTAGATTTCTGTAGGGACTTCAGCACTAGCTCTTGCTTCACATAGGAGACTTTTCCTCCTGTCTCTGGTGGTAGGGAGTGCCAAAGTGGACCATGTGCCTCAGGGCAGCTCTAGCGGCTGCTCACAAACTTGCTACTCTGCTGCTTTGTTTTCAGTCCTGGAGTATTTCCCGTTCTGTCTTGTGATATCATCTATTGATCCAAAAGGATTTTAAAAATAGTTGCATGCTCCACCCTGAATTTCTAGGTGTTAGTGACAGGAAGGCTTTCAGTTCATCTAGTCTGCAATGTTGATGAAAATAAAATGCCCCAAGTGTTGTCTGTACCCAGCATTTTATAATAACTAATTTGTCTCACTGCTGATTCTCAACTATTTTCAAAATTGAAGGCGATGTTAATCTCAAAATATCTCCAGGAAAGAGCTCTACCTGTCATACCTGTAAGATGTTCATACACGAAGTGAGACTCTTAAATAATGAGACTGAGGCTATAAACTAAAAATTATATATCTCTATAATTGTACAGACACTATTTGCATATGTTCTCTGGTAAGTGAAAACAGAACTTCAAAAATGAATTTTGTTCTTATGTGATTACTTATTTCTTGGAAGTGAATAACTTCATTGTTATACTAGGCAGCTTAATTTTTGAAAACAATATCAGCAATATAATTCTTCAATGAAAGTATCACAGAAAGAATCAGAAGTCTAGACGCTAATCAAAAACACTCTGAATAGTGGTGGTACACAAAGGAGAGTTAGTTAATAGGGTTACTTTTCCTCAGTTCCACCATTAGCTCACTACATAACCCAAGGCAAGCTTTTACTTTCGTTCATGGCTCTGGGTCTCCATCTCCGACTTGGAGCTTCCCTGCTGATTAACTGTGTGATCTGGGGAGAGCCTCGAAGGCCGCAAGGCTCCGTTTCTCTCTTCATAGCAGGAGTAAGTGGTGCCACCTGGTCTCTAAGGTATCTCTGTATCTACTCCCCATGGTTCTAAATCCTGTAACAGAAGTCTGTAGGAAACAACAAGTCTTGTTTTGGACTGTCAGTGTAGGCCGAGTGGGGATATTTGGTGTGGGACCACCTTCTCTGTGTGCAAGTGTATGCATAACGACAAATACGGCAGCGTGCGTAGGTTAGATGATAATAAACGCAAGAGCACAGAAGAAGGAAACAGAAAGCTTAGGCCCTAATCAAATAAGCCTTCTAGAAAATTTATATATAGCCTTCTATAAAAAGCCAACACCAAAACGTGCTCTACCTCTACTCAGTAAATCTCGCCTTCGAGCTCCCGTGCTGTGAGAACTGTCTGTCCATCTTGTTCCGCGGCTGCTGCGTTCCCCACTAAGCTCAAGGCCTTCGTATGTTCCAAGTACTCGGAACTGCACTCACTCTGCCTTTAGCACTTTTCTTACTGGTACTGGTGACAAGACCACAAAAGGATAGGAAATATAACATAAATATTCATGAGTCCACACTGACATGAAATAAGTGATTGAATAAATGAATGGAAACAACAAACTTTCTTACAGAGGAATTCCAAATCATTTAGGTAGATACTCCTCCTCCTGGGAGCATGGGCTGGATCTCGTGACCTGTTTCCAGGGAGCAGCCGTGGAAAGGGTGGGCGAGAGACTTGACAGTGGGGTGAGCTGGCGAGTGTGAGCGCAGCCAGGCGGCGGAGGGGACGTCGGCCGCACACGTCAGGGGGACCGCACATGCCCCCGACGGGATGGGGTGGAAAGGGTGCTTCTCCTCGATGGCCTGCTCCCCCCAAACTCCAGTTTAACTATGAGGAAAACACCAGACAAGCTCACCTTGAGGGAAATTCTACAAAATACCTAACCAGGACCCCAGAAAACTCTCAAGGTTGTGAAAACAAGGAAAGACGGAGAAGCTGTTACAAACCAGAGGAGGTTAAGGAGACGTGATGGTGGAACACAGCGTGAAGTCCTGGAAAGGAACCTGGAACAAAACATGGCGTTAGCGAGAAAGCGTGAAATACAAATGAAGTCTGGAGTTTGTAAATAGCAGTGCACTAATGCCGGTTTCCTAGTTTGAGCAAATGTGCCACGGGTGTGTGTGACTCTGTCACCACTAGGGGCACTGGTGATGGGGATGCTCTGGGTTACCTTTGCAGTTCTTGCTTACATCCAAATGTATGCAAAATAAGGCTTATTTTTTAAAAAACAGCACAACCCAAAGGAGTTAAAAACAGATACTCATACATCAACATTCATGACAGCAGTCTTCACCATAGCCCAAAGGAACAACAACAGGAGTGCCCATCGGTGGAGGAATGGATAAACAGTTGTGGCACACACATGCCATGGAATATTGTTCAAGCATAAAAAGAATGAAATACTCGTGTGTGCTACATCGTGGATGAACCTAGAGAACACCGTACTAAGTAAGAGAACTGGTCATATAAGGTCACATACTGCATGATTCCGTTTGGGTAAAATATCCAGAATAAGCCAAAGCGTAGAGAAAAGTAGCAGACTGGTGGCTGCCAGGGGCTTCGAAGATTGGAAAAGTGAAGTAACTGCATAAGGGCTATTATTGGCTTTCTTTTGAGGAAATGAAATACTTTCGGAACTGGATAGAGGTGGTGTTTGTGCAGCCCTGTGAACATACCAAATGTCACTTAATCGCTCATTTAAAAATGGTTAATTTTACGTCATCAGTTTCAGACCAATTAATAAAAAAGAAATATAACTTAAATGTGGGGTTTGATGAGAATGGTAGCCAAGAGACGGAGCGGAAGAAAACAAATGTAGAGCAGCAGGTAGACCAACCGCCCTACAGACAAACCCTCAGCAGGAAGCTATTGAAAGTGAGCAGGAGCTAGGAGCCTGCAGGCAGGAAATGAAGATGCTGTCAGTTTGAAAAAGAGACATCCAAGGACTCAAGACTGTTTTTTCTAGGGAATGTTATATGGACTGTAATACCAAAAGAACATTTTATTTAGGTCAGGATCAATTCTTCATGTTTTATGCTCTTCAACTTTTCTCATAATGTATCTTTCCAACCACCAAGAACAGAATTCTCCACATCTAGAAGAAAAACTCCACAAGGGAGACCCTATTTATCTTTTTTTTTGCACTGAATTCTTAGGGTACACCTGGCATAAAAATTGATTAAACTTATGAAGGTTGAAAAATATGGCCTAAGCTAAAGGTAAATGTAGGAGGTGAAAGTTCTATTTTGTCTAGTTTTTTTTTTTAATGTTGGCATAGCAATTAATGTGCTATTATAATTGTGTATTATTGTTCATCAGTATAGATATATTTAATCTCAATGAACTCTTCTAATGCAATGGCAAGATTCTGATGTGAGTTTAACAGACTATTGTAAGCCAAACTGTATAATTTATTTAACTCAAGCATGGGCAGAATAATTTTTAAAAATTTGTTCATGCATACACTGACATTCCCCTTGTCAGCATCCCTAGGTCTTTGGCTCTATTTACTGACATAGTAGCTAGAATTTTTAAAGAGAAGCTCTTTGAGCTAACAATGAGAATAGAGAACTGTCTGGATCTCGAGGATGCCACTTTGTTAATATTATAATTCTACCTGTAACCACTATGTGACAGTGACTGTGAGCAGCAACCAGTCACGCCCTTCAGTGATCTGCAAAGTGACACTGCATCGTGAGGAGGAGGTCAACCTAACCAGCAGAGTTAAACAACTAAAACATATAAAGGCCCAAACCTTCCTTTATGTAAGAGCATTTTGTAGCATATGACATACTTGAAAGGCAGGCTCTGCAGAAAAACCTCCAGAGTTTGCTTCTCTGCTCCATCCATCACCGTGCGACCCCTGGCAAGAGAACAATTCCTGTAGGCTCATGTCCTCAGCTGTCAAGGAGGGTGACAACAGCACCAACCCCACAGGCTGCTTGTGAGACCTACTTGAGCTAATTTACCTAAAGCTGCCAAATCAAGACTGTCAACTTATGGCGGCCATTATTATTACTATCACCAACATTGTTATAAAATATTAGTGATAGTATAATGATGATAATATAATGAAAATGATCTTTTAAAACTATACACTCAAAGATCAAAGATTTCCCTCCAAAATTAAGTTGCTTAATATTAAATTAAATTTTTGTACAAAGGATTTTCTGCCAGGCTCATGCATATTTTTTGTAAGGAATCATATTGCGGAAAACAAGAAAGAAAAATCAGCACAAAAAGGAAAGCTATAATGGTGGAGGGGACAAACCCTTCATTTTTAAGCTTTGTAGCAGCCAAGAATTACTGACCCCCATAGGCATCAATTTTAAAACATCATTCAAATATTATTCCATTTAGGATTTCAAAACATTAGTTTGGGACCAGGGAACTGTTGGTTTCTTTCTGAGACTACATGAAAAATTACTTACTAAATTACATGATTTTCTTTAACATTAATTTTAATCATTTAAAACATTCTCAATAACATGAGTCTGTAGAAATAATTGTCCATAAATATATAAACACTATACATGTCAGTAGGCCAGTAACCGATGAACCTACAGAAATAAGGGTTCTATACATGTGAGTGCCTTAGGAAGAATAACCTAAAGAAACTCCTGTCAGCTGGAGTGGTGGGATTTGCTGTCTAAGTGAGATCTAGAACAGAAGCCAGTCAGCCAGGTTCCTTCCCCCAGTTCCACCATTTGCCTTACAGCCCAAGACAAAGCTCTCAATTTTATTGTGTCTCTGTATCCCTGTCTCTAAGATTCAAATAATATTTGCCACTTAACTATTAACAGAGGTGCTGTAAGGATTCAAGAGACAATGTTAGGAACCGTGGCATGCCCATAAACACAAACATTATCCCTGATAAATGTGGGGGTTGCCCTAGCAGACTCTATGTTAGAGATGTGTGATGCTTGGCAAGGGTGAGGTGGAGAGAGATAAGCCACGTGAGCAGCTCCAACTTGACCTTGGCCCAGAGTTCAGAGTGGCCAGAGCAAGATGGGCAGAGCCAGATGGTGGTCCTATAGTTGTGGGTGCCTGAGGGCCCCTGATGAGAACAAAGCTCTAAAATCGCCTGTCTCCAGGTGCCAGGATATTCAGAGGCCAGTACAAGAATCGTCAGCATTGGACAGCTCCCAGCCCAACTCTGTCCACCCGGGAGGGAAGGATGTCCTTCTCCCTCCCTCCCCACCTCTCCTTTGAAGAGCTGAAGACTGTCAACAATAGCCTTTGTTCACTCTTCCAGAAGAGCAAAACTGAAACTGCATGGAGCACTTCAAACCCCTCTTAAATACTGAAAGGAACAAAACCAGCAGTGGAGATTGGGTTTTTAATCACCAACAGGCAAACATGGAAAAAAAAAACCAAAAACGTGACTTTAAAAAAATCTGAATATGCTTCTCCAGTGCTGTGCACAAAAAAAGAAAGAAAACATTTCACTTTCTGTCTTTGCCTTTTGGTTTTATAGGCACAAAATGTAAAATAAACTTCCTTAATTTTCACTTCAGTGTTTGCAGCTTAGGATTCCATTAATATATTCTTCCCCTCAGTTGTGCAGGGTCCTCGTTTGCAGTCAGTTCATTCCGCACTGATGTATATTTCATTGCCCAAGGCTTAATTTTGATTTATTGTCCATCCATAAATTAGAAAAATATGCTCTGGAATTCCATCCCGCTGAAAAGCTGTGCCTGATGTCAGGGGACTGGGTGATATTTAAGATGTCAGAAATACATATTGGATTAGTGTGCTTTGTTTCCCCACAACAGCAGGTGTTTAATCATAGCTGATGGCTGAAGTTAAATGCATTAGGACAGCAGCAGCCAAGAAGACGGAGTTTTTCTAAACCACACAAACTCTGGGATAAATAACTCAAAACTAATTGTGTGTCCACATCTTAGATACATTTTTATTTACTTAATACATTAAACAATGAAAATAGCCTCTGGCACTTAACTTCATGTTTAAGAGCCTGTACAAATATTTTATGTTAGTGAAGTGTTGGCTGTTTAAACATAATTACTATTTCCCGTACTGGCCCTCTGGTGGCTTTATATAAGAGATTTCTTAAAGCAGAAAGGAATAAAGGCTGAAATCTCTCAGTAATTCAAGGGTAAGGAATTTTGGGGGATTTGCTTTATTTTTCTTAATATCATTTGAATGTGTAAATCTATCTACATGCCTATTTTGCCATCATGCAAATGATGCTCCAGGCACCTACTGACCAGCCCTTCTCCCTTCCTCTCTTTGTAAAGTACAGGTTCTCTTTGCCATTATGTTTATATTAATTAGAGTTCTATGTGTATAGAAAAATGACCAGGCTTGGTCTGGGGCAATTTAGCTAGAGGCTGGAGAGAAGATGCTTAGGAGAGCAAACATTTTCAAGGTGCAACCGGTGACCTGTAACAAGCGAGGGAGATTCATGGCGAGAAGCGTATATTTTGACACAACAGTGATTTGATTAAAAGAGAAAGTAATAGGTTTAAACAGTCACTATGAGGATGTAGCCAGACTTTGGTAGCATTTTGCAATTTACTTTACAGACCAGTGATAGTGCAGGACAGGGAACCTTTGCTGCAGAAAAAGGCCAGTTGGGTTTGGAAAAAACATAAACAAAAATTGAGTGGCTGATACTGGTTCCACCCCCAATCCATTGTTTGTTGTTGTTGTTGTTGTTTTAAATACATACATCCATGGAGAAGACAGGATAATGCTGAGGCAAGGAAAATATTGAGGTCAGTTTGAGAATGAAATAGAACTAAATTTAATTTTTCTTGGATATTTTTAATTTTTAAAAAATGTATTGATTTTAGAGGGAGAGAGGAAGTGGGAGGGGGAGAATGAGAAAGAGAAAGATGGATTTGTTGTTCCACTTATTTGTGCTTTCATTGGTGGATTCTTATACGTGCCCTGACTGGGGATCAAACCCACAACATGGCTAATTGTGTGTCCACATCTTAGATACATTTGGTGTACCAGGACCATGCTCTAACCAACTGAACTACCTGGCCAGGGCCTTTCCTGGATATTTTTTAAAGAATCATTTTAGGAGTCAGATTCCACTGAATCAGTCTGAAAAGATAAGGAAAAAATGTAAGTCTCTGTATTTTGAGAAAAACAAAAATGTGTATTAGAAAATGCAATAGTTGATTTATTTCACTTAGGTAAGCAGCATGATCCCCAAGAAGAGCAAACACACTTTGGCTCAACGTAGCATCAAATTTAATTCTAACATAGTGGTTGAGAATAGGGCAGCGTGGTTTGAATTTAATAGCTTAAAATGAGTATTAATAAAACACTGTTCTGCAAAAAAGTGCACGTTGCAAAGCAATCTACAGTACAGTCTTATCCACAGAAGACTACCAGAAAGACAAAATGGAAGGCACACTGTGGACACACACGTCCATCCGAGACCGGCTGCGTCGCTCACAGACCGGCTTTGAGGGCGAACTGGGCAGCGGTCATCCCCGGGAAGGCACTCCTGACTTTTTACTCTATTTCTTTTCTGTTGTTTGATTTTTATTCGTAATAAAAATGCTTTGAGATATAACCTATATAAATTAATTTCTAACGAATTTCAGTAAGACTCTGTTTCTAAGGAAAAAAGTGGTTATTCCATATATGTGGGGAGAATATATATATATATATATATATATATATATATATACTGCCTGAATAAAGATCAGTTGTGATTATTGCTATAATTATGTGTTGAATGAAATAGTCATTGAATGTTGCTTTAGATAAGCCTTTTGAAGAAAAAGTTTGAAAAGTGCCTGTCCTGATGAGGTGCTCCTATGAGACAAACCAACCTCACTGGCACCTTAGCTTTCTCACGGGAAGCCCATTTGTTCTTCTTCGTCCTCCCACCTGCCCCAGCCCCTCTGTAGCCCCAGAGACCTGGCTAAGGTGGGTGCCTCAATTACTAAGCATTTATTATACTAGGCAATTCACTTCTAAAAAAATTACTAAAAACATTCAGGTACTAACATTGTTCTTTGTCCCAGAATTTCTAATAATAATATGCCCCCTTTTAAAATTTCATGTTTTCACAAATCTGATTTTAAAGTGATGTTTTAGTGCTGTTGTGTTTTTTAAAAAAGAATGTCATAAAATATGCTTCTCTTTATTGCAATCATTTTCATACTCTTTAATATCTGCTCCTGTTTTGCAACTGATACCCCAAAGTTCTTCAACAATTCTAACGCAAGGGGAGTGTCATATTCTTGGGGGGAAAATAGATATAGGGGCTCAAGATTCTCACTCTAAACTGTAACATATTCTTTCTGATATTTTTAGACTCTGAGATCAAGATTTCTTGCAGGAGCTTTCCTGGAGGTGGCTTTGGAATCACACTTGCAGGAAACAGGACTGGGAGGGGGAGGAGTTGAGCTGCTATTCTGCCACTGAATCTCACAGGGAGCTCCAGGGCTGGGTGGTCCTGCAGAGGGGTCCCCCATTGTACCCCACACTGACCAGTCACTGGGTGCAGGCTGACCCTGGCAGGGCATCTGACTTTGGGCAAGGCAGATCCCTTTGACAGAGGGCCATTCCTGTAGAGGGGTTTGACTGAGAGCTTTCAGCAACCAGCACTCCCAGGCCCTGGAGGAATGAGTGCCTGGCTCTTAAAAGAAGGCTCTGGCTGGTGCGCCCTACATCCACCCCATTGAGTATCCAGGTCTCATTACCTCCATTCGCATCTACAAAAATTATGTTCATTATATATCTAGCCGGAGCACCTCTCTAAATCAAAGGAGAGATGGACTGGTGGTCACTATGAGAAAACCTGAGAGGACCATAATTCCAAGGCACATTCGGTAAATGAGGCTATAGTAGAGGGCGGAAATCATTCCACGGCTGTCCCGGAAGCAGTAAAGCAAGGAAAGAGAACAACTTAATGAGTGGCTTGGCCTAAAAATCTGAGATTTTGTTTTCAAATTTTCTCCATTCTCTCATATTGCAGATTCCTTCAGTTCACATCAGAAATAATTGACAACACATTTTACGATGGGGTCTGGAGACTATTAACTGGAATTTTCCATCATACATGCAATAGTGTGGCTCATACATGCATTTACCAAGGAGCTGATATTCTGGTCTGCAAGACAACAGTGGAGGCCCTCTGGCACCCATGGTGTTTTCCTGGTTTTCTGTCCCAGAGAAGCCTGGTTCCAAGGGGAGATGATGCAGAGGAAGTGGATTTGCAGAGCGAGTGGGGAAGGCGGGCTTTAGCAAACGCTCAGGGGTGGAGAGGACACCTGGACTGAGAGGAATGTTGTTGACCTGTCCCTGTCAACATACGGCAACTCGAACCCTGCCTCTGCCTTGGCAGCCTGGAAGTGGACAGGGTATATTTTGAAGCAAATGAAATTAATTAAGATTTGCTCGGTATGTGGGAAGGAGAAAATACAAATGTTTTAAAGAGCTTATTCACAGGAATGTTTATTCAACCTCTGGTAGTCTAAGTAGAAGACACTTATGTCTGAAAAAGAAAAAGCTTGACATATTATGTTCTCCTAACACATCACAAAGAAAGGAAGACTCTGTGCGCATTGCCCTCAAGTAGTCCTCTGGAGGGAGCCCTATAAGGAACATGCACGTCCTCCTTGTTCTAACACAGAAAAAGGAAGCTACCTGAAAGAAATATTTGGCCCTAATTGGTGTGACTCAGTTGGTTTGGTGTCATCTCACAAAGCAAAAGGTCTCCACTTCAATTCCCAGTCAGGGCACGGGACTGGGTTTCGGGTTCAGTCCCCAGCTGGGGTGTGTGCAAGAGGCAACCGATCAATGTTTCTCTCTCACATCGATGTTTCTCTCCTTCTTGCCCTCCCTTCCCTCTTCTCAAATAAATAAATTAATTTAAAAAAAACATATGTGTTCCTAAATATCCCAGAGAAGCCTGGTTCCAAGGGGAGATGATGCAGAGGAAGTGGATTTGCAGAGTGAGTGGAAACACCCAGCACACGTGTCCGTATCCATGTACATGTCTGGACAGGAGCGACAGACACAAATGTTCTGAATGGCAAAAAACAGGGGTTTGTCTACAGTCCTCGCAAGATCTAGGATGTGGCTTTGGGACTGCTCATTCTTAGACTTGATAGATCCCTCATTACTGGTCCTTTTAAAGTTTAACTTTTGAGGACAGTTTGTGTGGTAAGGATACATGTGGAAGCAAACAAGGAAAGATAGGGGACAAAAGGAAAATATGCAAAAGAAGATATGACAATGAGATGTGCTAATAATAATCCTAATAGCCGATATAGGTTGAGTGCTTTCTGAAATTTCCTTCTCAAGGGGTTGCATGCATTAATTTAATAATCATAGCAACAAGCCCAAGGAGTCGGTACAGCCATCACCTCTATTGTTACAGATGAGGAAGCTGAGGGTCTCTGTGGCTAGGGGGCTCAGATATGAGGTGGTACCAATGAGCCTGTAGCTCAAGAAGGCCACTTCCACATGAGAGCTGCACCTTGTTTTACAGACTCTCAAAGGTTAGGGTGGCAAAGAAACCTTCAAGGTCCAGGGACCATCTTTTCTAAGCCTCTTCCACTACAGGCAAGGAAACTGAGACCCAGAGCAAAAGACAAGAGAGCTCTATATTGCTTCTGTGGTGATAGGCATTACCTTCCAGAAAGATACGTAATTACATGATAAATGATATTGTGGTCTGCAATATTTCTATTTGCTCTTGTAATAAATCATCAGGATATTGAAATGTCCTGGGTTTTGTGACCAGACCCCATGGTCTTTTCCTTCTTTGGACTGCAGAACTGAGCACACTAAGCTATCTTGGTGGGGGCGGGGGGAACATTTTGGATCTTCAAATTTCCTTGAATACAGTTTCTGAGGATCAGCTGAATCAGGTCCCAATTTGTGCTGGAGATGTGATGTCATCATACGCCAAAACATTGAGAGCAGCCCTGGTTATTGAGAAATGAGAAGACCCAGTAATGCCACACTGTCTGGGACTGATTTCCAGAAAGATCCTTGGTATTTCCAGGGGCCACAGTAGCAATGTGGCCGGTTAGTCTTGCATTTGTGGGCTTTGATCTGTGTGAGTGCAAGGGCTCAGGTTACAGATGAGGCCACCCTCAGAAGGACCTTGGCTGATCATTTTTATTTCAGGAGCAGGAGACGTTTAAAAACATACCATTTATTCAATGTGGAACTGGGTTGCCCCTATATCCCACTTGACAATACCAAAATGTACCCAATTTCTGAGCTTGACAAGGATCACTCTTTTACCAGAAAATACTCTTTTTGCTCACAGGCCGAAAAGCATCTGCATATATTCTAAACAGGATCAGGTGCTTCACATCCCTCTCATGCAAGAATTCTTAGCTACTCCAATCATCTCGTGTTTATGCACAAACCACTGACTCAGCCTCAGGCCGGAGGAGTTGACTTCAGGAACTGATTATAGTTGCCCATCAGTTTAGTGACAAATGCTGTGCAATGACTTACATATGTCTGAGTCCAACATTTTACATCCTGAAAACATGCTAAACTTATTGCTTAGGCTTCATTGTAATAGGGTCATTCCCTGTGGCTAAGTTTTCAAGTGCCTGCCCTTCGCTTCTTCCAGGAACACTGGGAGCAGTCACAGGGTCCTTCCCACTTTGGAAAATCCCCAGGTCTCTCTGCTCATCTTTTCTTCCTAAACAAGAGATAAAGTTTGGGATCTTGTGATGTTGTTTTATATTGCTCAAATTTATATATTTTTAAACAGACACAGAGTGAAACAACCCTGGGCTGTGGAGATTGGTTTTCCTGTGGTCTAAATGAAACACAACCTCTCTAAGTATTTCTCATCGCTAAAATGGAAATAATGATTTCTACTGTGTAGGAATGTCATGAAGCATAACAATATGAATACGTACTTCCCGGCATTTACTAGGTGCCCAATATCTTATAGCTGCCACTATCATTAATTTTTTAAAAGATGTAAGGATTATTCCCAGAGGAGATGTTCTATAAATACTCAACATAAGAGGATAGAGGAGCAGTTACCAAAGGTAAATCAAACTTTATCTGAAGCTTCCTTGGGCTGTGGACAAATATTCAGGCTGTAGCCACACTACCTGGGTCCCCAGAAAAGACCCAACTAATCCAGAGGCGGTAACACCACGGGGAGAGGAACAGAATAAAAGAACTTCTTATGAGGAGGTGGTTTCCCCAAATGCCCAGCGCATGTGGCCCAACACCCTCCCAAACTGGAGACGAATCAAGGTGGCCTCTCTACTGCCTCCCCCGCCCTCCTTGCCCTGCTGTCCGGCAGAACCCACGCCACAGACTTCAGACTTCAGACTGGGGCTTCCCAAACCAAAGTCCTCCAAGTCTCGTAACTTTAGGACTTATAAACGAGCAGCTCAAGAAACTGTTACCCTGTGGCACTTCTGACTTCTACAAATACATAAGAATTTTTTAAAAAATACAATAAGATTATGTAAAAAATAAAAAATGAACTGCTATATTATGATAGTCTTACCTCACCATTATAGTGATACTTTTTTAAAGGTCTATGAAGACTTTAGCCTGTCAGCCCACTTAGTAAAGCTGTGTTGAAGACTCTGTTGCATATTTAATTCACTTATAAATGCTTAAGAGTAAATACAGGCTAACACTGACTTCTAAGAGGGAATTAGGAGAGATGCAGAAAATTAGTCATGCAATATGTAAAGACCTGGACAAAAACCAGAAGATATAGGAGGGGACAATTATGTTAGAATGGTAGAGCTGTGCAAAATTTTTTTCTTTTTTTTCTTTCTTTCTTTTTTAATCCTCACCTGAGGACACTTTTCTTGTTTGCTTCTATAGAGAGTGAAACATTGATCAGTTGCTTTCGCATTTGCACTGCTGACTGGGGATCAAATGTATAGTCCAGGCATGTGCCCTGACTGGGAATCGAACCCACAACCCTTCACTCCATTGGACCATACTCCAACCAACTAAGCCACACCAGCAAGAACCAAATTTTTTTCTTTTAAAAAATTATTTAAATTTGGAATACTATTATTTTTAGAACTAACAAAAGTCCCAGCACTGAGAGCTGGGAACACCCCTTTTAAGAGATTCTTAAAATGAATGTCAGACTTTTCAGACAAAAAGAAAACAAATGAAGACACAACATTTAAGGTCCACTTCTTATTTCCTTCAGTTCTAAATATGCAGTGATGTATGGGGGGGACCCAAAAACTGGGAGTTATCTTCTAGAGGCCAGGCCCCTTGTAGAAAAGGCCTCCCCTGCTAGGTGAGCATTCTAGGAATCCATCTGTATCAGGGTACCAGCTGGCATTGTTGTGAGAGGCTGCATTTGGCT
This sequence comes from Phyllostomus discolor, assembly GCF_004126475.2. NCBI lineage: Eukaryota > Metazoa > Chordata > Mammalia > Chiroptera > Phyllostomidae > Phyllostomus > Phyllostomus discolor. The sequence continues at coordinate 48,066,617 of NC_040905.2, forward strand.
TCAGTAAATTTTTTTTGAAGACTTAACACATTTGCCCATTTCATGATGGGTAATTTATGAGCACACCTCTCACACTGTCCTGAGTGTTCAGCAGTTTTTGACCAAAAACAGCATGACCCCTGTGCCCCACCCTCCTTATTCACCTGATCTCACTCCAAATGACATTATTTTTGTTTCCCTGGATGAAAAAAGTTCTCAAAGGGAAACATTTTGCAGATGTGGAAGAGGTGAAACAAAAACCAGCAGAAGCACTAAAAGGCATCAAAATCAAAGAGTTCAAAATCTGTTTTGAACAGTGGAAAAAACTCTCGATAGATGTATCAAATGGATAGTGCTTTGATAGTACTTTGATAATGACTGAAGTTTAAATACATAAGAATAAATACACAATTGTTATAAATAAATTTCATTTTTTAAGTTCCCCCTCATACATACACACTTCTATAATGGGCTATTCATGCACATACTGAAAAAAAAGCTATTGTTAACACAGTAATATATTGTTATTACTAATGATGCAGCATTGGTAAAAGAGGCCTCTCTCTGAGTTTTTATTTTCATAATAATTCTAATATTTTGACATGCAGGTGACACAAAACTAGAAGGGAAAGCTTATAGATCCAAAGACAAAACTGGTATCCCAAAACATCTAGACAGGCTGGGAAAGAAGATCAGCTCCAGCAAGACGTTTAACAGGTGTTGATGTAAGGCCCTACGCTCACGTGCAAAAACTTAACAGCCAAACTACAGAAGTGAAACTCCTTACCAAGAACAAGACTGGGGCTCTTACTGCCCACAGGCTCAGTGGAAGCAAATACTGAAGCACTCTGAGGTCCACTTTCAGAACAAGGAAGACAACTATTCTCTTGCAGAAGCTCCCAGGAAAACCCACACTGGAACACAGTGTTCAGAAAGCTGAATGAGCTGAAGAGCTCCCCCAGAGGGTCTGGGCAGAGTTTTTTCCAGCTCTGTGATTCTCAACTCCCAATTCCCACTGTGGACCAAGGCTTCAAAATCCAGATTACATGGATTCTACACGGGGTTCATGAATGAGTTTCAAGAGACTTGCAAACCCTCTAGCATCACACACAAAAACGTTCTGTTTTCTTGCATGAAATAACTCAGGGAGTTTAAAAATGAATGGTCTAGACCAGTGTGTCTCAAAGAGGGTAGTGCCAACCCCCAAAAGGCAATGCATTGCCACTCAAAAAATGGTCCCAGTTCCCCTGAAATAATTTCAGTTGTTGCATTAGACACACATATCGGTGAAAATCCTTGGTAATTATCTCTAACTCCATTTTACATATACACTCAAAGTATTTTCAAAGTTTTAGCATACACTGAATTTTTCCCCTATACCTCTCCCATGTGCACGGTTTAGTCTGCAACGTCACCGAGGTCACTCACCAATTTGGAAATCCTCTTACTGACAACAGTGCAGCTTCTGGGTTTGGGGGTCCCCTGACAGCACAGCCCACAAGCACAGCTGCCACACGAGGGTGATTCTACACACGTGAGCAAACTTACTTATTTCAAAAAGTCAATCGTAAACACGAAGGACAACAATCAATTGAGCAGTTCTCTTGTAAATCGAAATGCATTTGTTATGAAGTATTGCAAGCATGTGACTATTTCATTCAATAGTTGTCATGATGAAGAAATACATATTTTATGTTATTTGTGTTTATTTTTCTCCCTTACAGTTGGGTCATTGTGTCTTGCCTTCCTTCCACCACCCTTGCTTCCTACTTGGTTTTTCAAAACTTTTTCTTTTTTAAAAATGATGTGTTTGAGAAGGTTATGTTCTCCAAGAGTTGATTTCATTTCGAGAAAAAAGAGGTATTACAAACGATATTCATTATGAAAAGAGGGCCACCGGCACCAAACACGGATGAGAATCGCTGCTCCATAGATGTGTCTTCAAGTATAGAGTTTCCAGAATCTTCTAGAACGTGTTGAACGTTAGGGCGCCCTCAGAGGAAGGTCCAGCCCTGGACGTGTGGAGAGATGGGCCGTGCCTCCTCTTTCCCCTGAGCCCCTCGCTGGCTCCCTGGAGGGGCCCAGCTCTCGGGCCAGCTCGCCAGGACACAGTCCTGCCCTCCTGGGCCCCAAACCCAGCCGGGATGCCCTCCCCAGCCATGGCCCCAGGATTAGGGCCGCTATGGCCCCATACTTCCTCTTATTAATTTTTTTAAAAGAAAAAAATGTAAATCATTACTCAGCCCAGCTCAGTCACCAGGCAAACTGTTTAATAAATTAGCTTAATCTATTCCGCAAGTGGTTTGTGAGTGCCGTGTTTCCTCCAGTTAAGGAAAACATTTATATTCTCTCTTTGCCCTGCGTTCCTGGGCTCCCAGAGTCCCTCCCCGGGGCGGGCGCAGGGGGCCACTCCAGAGCGGGTGGCTCAGCCCACCGCCTGCGGAGCACCGCGCCTCGGGACTCCGAGTGAGCGGCCATTCGTGGTCGTGTGCCTTTGTCCCCGTCAGAGCCCCGGCAGCAGCCCGAGGCACTCGAACACACCCGGCTTCCTCGAGGCCCAGCTCCCAACCTCCGCCCCCACCGCAGCACATTCCCCTCTTCCAGAGGGGCCTCTTAACTGCTCCCCATGAAATAATAATTCATTATGTCACCGGGAGGGAAGAAAGGGAGTGTAAATGTCTTGATGGGATTAGAGGAAACCCCCGCAGAGATGATTTAGGGGCCGTGATAATTCATTTAATAGGGGCCTGGGGCAAATTGCTAGACAGGGAAATGGAACTGAACCAGCCTAGAAAGGGCGCAGGACCAGGCTGTGTGGGAGAGCTGGCTTCATTAGCAATATTTAAGAGATTTCATTTAAGAATGAGTCATAAAATGCAGTACTATTTTATCCACCTGGTTTGGTGGCCTTTAGCTTTCCTCTGCATGAATATTAAATTTGAAATGGCACTACAGCAACACATTTTGGAAAGTGTTCTTCGGGCTGTTATTTGTATGGTTGGTTTAGTTTCTCGTTTGTTAACCTTTTAAAATGAATATCATTGAAAATGGATAACTGTACAACCAGAACTCCAAAGATTAGATGGAATATAATGCTTTAGAATAGGTTGTTACTAAACTGGGTGAAGGATTTAAGTTTTTATTGATCAACACAAAAAAGGCAGAGAGAGCGAGTCAGTAAATGGCAAATTACTTTGACAATTCCCAATTTTCATGCAGATTTTGTGAAGCCGCCCCATTCAAAGCCGCCACCGGCAGCCCGGCTGAGACCACAAAGCGCTGAACACAAATGGGACTTGCCCACAGACGCCCTGAAAAGTCACACACGCTTCAGTAGCTCCAAAGAGAGTTTTCCTGGACAGGAAATGTGACATATTCATATAAATATGTAAGGGCTTACATATCACATAGAAAATATGAAAATACTCCATTCTGTTTCCAACAGGCAAAGACAAACTATAGTTTTGAGCCTAAAACTATTGCCTCCAAATGTAGATTTTTATCTACAGGGTGGGGGTGAGGGTTCCTTGGGATTTCACAGACCCAAGCGGTTTAAAGGTGGAAATTCCAACTCTAATGGAACAAACACACACACTTTTTTGGTGCCCATCTTCTTGTTTGGTTTCCATGGCCCCTTTCCCACACGTGCCTGCCGCTAGGTTGCCGGGCCCCAGCCAGAAACATTTTAGCAAAGTCAACCTCCACTCTGTTGTGTCCCGCATGTTAGTGTGGCCTCATGCTCTTCCTTTCAAAAATCGTACATTTGCAAAATTAAACATTAACTTCCATCTCTCCCTTTTAAAAAATACAAGTAGCCCTTCTGAATATGCTAGAATCTTTTTCTTTGTCACAGCTGCATTCTGTTACTGTAACAAAACAACTGGCAGGTCTTTATTCACAGAGCTCTTTAGCCACATAGGATACATAAGATGCATAATTAATACGTTCTTTAAAAGATTTTCTTAATCAAAAAAGACACTAACTACATGAAAAATTATTCACTTACATATATTAGTTTGTGCAGCTTTCCACAATGACAGTAAAGGTGGTAGCTGAATATATTTGTTTATATAACAAAACTTAGGGAATGCCTTCTATAAGGCATGCATGGTGAAGGTAGTATTAATATCTGTGTTCCTCCTGTTTATATTCTACTGCCTCCTGGTAAAGAAGTTGTATTTTATACCTAGTTAGTTGTAAACCACTTTGAAATATAGTGAGAGGTTCTATTTCAAATAAAATAAACATCACCAATGTACCATATAGTCAGTCTCGCGACAAAGACAAGCTTCATTTAAGGCTGGTTAGTTCCCTCTAGAACCTCTTCCCTGGTGTTGGGCTTTCGACTTTTCTCAGGCTTCCCTTTAGGGAAAAGCAGCCAGCACCAACTATTACCAGGCACTGTCAGTGCTGGGCTAAGTTCCAAGAAAGTGGTTCTCCTGGCCTTAAAAACTTTCATGCTTTCCTACCTCTTGTGAAAAGTCATTCTAAGCCTGACCAAAGAAACAAACAAACAAAAAAAAGAGATGCCTATTTGCTGCATCTATTTTGCTTTTTAGAAATGGGATTTAGTTGCCAATCAGAAAGTAAAGAAATTCTGTGAAATGGGTATGTACACATACCCGGCCTCTCAAGTCTTGGTGTAACTGAGGGTATTGAGAGGATACCACAGATTTAAACAGTTCCAAGCACAGTAAATGCATCACCACCAGGCGGTCTGCGAGGGGAGCCCACCGTGTGCTCCCCAGGAAGGAGCTGTTCATGCTTCCCCAGCGCCCAGCCTCCACAGACCGGCACCAGGAAGCCCAGGGAGCAGGAGTATAGCGTTATGCACACCACCAAATACCTTAAAGAGGACTGAGGTACCAGAAACAAAAATATTTAAAATCAGCAAAGCTGGGAGTTGGGTGGGCAAGGAAGTATACATACTATTAAGATACCACTTTTTAATAATAAACTTCAGGGGGACTTATAAAAAATAAAGGTGAAAATGCATAGCAGATTATCCAAGTTATCTTCTCTTTTAAAAATACTAATATTTTAAAGTGCAAAATACTATTTATGAGGACCACGCACTTTTTAAAAAAAAGCAAACCTCCATGTGAATGCACCAGAAGAGCCAGCCCTTGCAGACCGACTGCACACTGACCAGCCTCTGAAACCTTTCCTGCAGCTCATTCTGAGCAACCACAAACACCAAGGCCACCACAAATCGCAGCACACCACTGCCTTGTAAAACTGCAACCATTTTGTGACAATAATGTGGGTGAAATGCATCAAATTTCATTAGAATATGTGTATACTCTAAATTGGCCCATGCTTTGTGGGAAGTAATGTGGGTAATATGCATCAAAAGCCTAAAAATGTCCACTTCATTTAACCTAGTAATTTCATCTCTGTGACTAGTTCCTGGGGAGATCATCTGAAATGCAAACAAAGATGTAGGTAAAAAGATGTTTATCTTTTATATTTATAATAGGAAAAAACTAGAAACCACCTGAATGTCTGATAATAGGAATCAGTGAAATAAATTATGGCATCATACAATGGAATTTAATAAATCTGTATTCAATTTTATACATATAGGATGCTCTGAACCATGTAAAACAGTACAGAGGAAAGAAAATGTTAGCATGATTATCTGTGGGTGATGGGAATATGTGTTTTTTTCCCCAAATTATGTAAGTTTTCTGTTGAGAATGCATCACTTTTATAATATACATCTTTTGTTTAACATAGCAATTTTATATACACACATATGCACACACACAGAATTCATTAATTCCTTCAACGTTTACAACATAATAAGCTGAAAAGCAAACCTGAAATCTCAGAGTCAAAATAAAACCAAAATCAGTTAATTAGATCTTTTTCCTTAAATAACCATATAAATATAAATTAACATTTGTTTCTTTATACATGTCAATCTATATGTTTTCTTCTCAACCCAGAAAATACATTTCATGTTTAGTTACCATTGTGAGTTCCTTTCGTGGGTGTGTACAGGTAGAAAGTGTCCCACGTTTTGGTTAGAAAAATCAGCTTTCAAGTGATAAGTTCACATCATGATCATCTGTAGCTCACAGGTGGCACCCCGGTGCCCATATTTATTTACTATTTACACAAATAATAGCACACGGTAAACTCGTAAGGATAGCCCTGCTCTCGGGTCATTGCATTATCTGCAAAAATCTGTTTTTAGCAGCAGACTGTCCATAAATTTGACCCTATGGCTCTTTTTTCTTTTCTTTTTTTCTTAAACTAGGTCAAGTGGCTGTCCCTGTAGCACCATCAGTGTATTCAATAAAAATCAAGTATATCTTGTGTTTGAAACATACATTATAAATAGATGTATAGATGGAGCAGATATTGAGAAAAGAAATGGTAAAGATTATGAATATTAAGATTTATATTAATCTATAAGCCTATTAAAGTACAGTAAAACCTGTCCTTCAGACCACCTTTTTAAAGATATCACCTCCCTGATGGGACCACTAAATTTCGGGCCAAATTATTTTCCCATAAAGAACAATGAAAAGAAAATGATTATATTAAGACTACTTCTACTATGGTTTCTTTTCATTGTTCCGCCAAAAATGATTCCAAACAGTAAAATAACATTGATTTTGACCTTGTTAATGAATCTGAAGAACTTCATGGAATACTCAAACACTAATTTCCATTTTTAGGAGAAAAAAATGAACCTCTCCCTCCCATTGTCGACAACACCAGCAGTGGGTAGGGACAATTTCATTGGTATTCGGCTGATGTAGCTTCTGTTACGTCGTCGCTAATGTTCCATAAGGTTTGTCATGTGGATTTTTCTTTGTGCCAAAAGCTGGAAATGATTGTGCGATTTGTAAAATATTGAGGGAGCCTTCAAACTGAGAGGCTTATTGCATTTCTTTTTGGTTACCAAGATTCTCACATACAATATTACTGAAGTGATTTTCAGTTTTCCTAAATGCCACTCTCTCCAAGGGAACAACTTTCCCTCCTTTGGCCCTGCAAGGACTCCCTGTGGCTTTGACAGGCTTTTCTTCCTAAGAAAATTGCCATGTGATCCACGCTCCCTGAGCCCCCACGAGGCGGGCCCTGGCTCTCTTAATCAGGTTCTTCTTTAGCTCATTCCTGTCAGTCAGAAACACCAGAGGCTCTACCCATCCTTGGGTTGGACTTTCAAGGCATATTCCCTGTTTGTTTGGAATTGCTCTTCTTTGAAGCCTCTAAGGATACAATACGAAGTGTTTTGTTTATTTTTCAGGTCTCTTCAATGTCCATCTATTTAAATAGAACTTTTCTCCCCGGTGGATATAATGAAGGATTAGTCGGATGTAGATATTCTTTATTTTTTTTAAAGATTTTATTTATTTATTTTTAGAAAGAGGGGAAGGGAGGAAGAAAGAAAGGGAGAGAAACATCAGCATGTGGTTGCCTCACGTGAGCCCCCTACTGGGGACCTGACCTGCAACCCAGGCACATGCCCTGACTGGGAATTGAACCAGCAACCCTTTGGTTTGCAGGTCGGCACTCAATCCACTGAGCTACATCATCCAGGGCTAAATGGTCTTTAAATCACTCTTATATATGCAAGCAATACATCTTAAAATTCTCTGATGAAAGGTAAACATGTGAGCAACAACTGTACAATCTTCTGGACCCTCCTGGAGGCTTCACTAGACCCCAGACTCCTTGCGAGCAGAAAACATGTCCTGTTGTGTCCCTGGGCCCACTGTCTGCCGCCATCAGTTCCTAGTAAGCCAGTGTGGGTCTGAACCAAGTTGCTGGTCACATCACCCCAGTCCTGTTCCTGTTCTTTAGCTGGAGGTCACCAGACCATCATCAGTTCAGAACCACAGGCTTTTGGTGCTGAAAGGAGACCAGGAGCACATTGGTCTGGTCCTGTCTTCTCATCTTCGAGGTCAAGTTATTGAGGTCTTGAGGGAAAAGATCCCTCAAGTGGTGTCAATAGGCAGCCATGAACCTTACAGGTGAAAATCATAGGTGTTTATTTGTTTCTAAGAGAAAAGGCCTATGAAGTGTATTTTAGCTGATAGCTTAGAGGAGTAAGCAGTCAGCTAGCTGTGTGGTTTAGCTCAAAAATAAACTACAAACCATTCACAACATAATCCTTCAAATACTGGCAGTCATAACAATAAAATTCCTTTTTTCAAGCAGGATTTATTTTTTTCACTTTGAGATGAAGATAGAGATGATAGAGATAGAGAGGAAGGGAGGGAGAGAGAGAGAGAGAGAGAGGGAAAGATAGGAAGGCAGAGTGAGCAGTGAGTGCCATCTAGTAAATCTGGTTTGAATTCAAGCTCCACTGTTTGCTAGTTGTGGACCATGGGCAAATCACTTATTCTCTCTGGGCCTTAGCTTTCTGGGCTGTAAAATGGGTATAATAATACTATCAGCTACCCTCAGCCATTTGAAGAGCAAACAAGATAATAGATCTCATGCACTGCATAAGGCAAAGATTAATTATTTGTTTGAAAATGAATATCAAAGCTATGGCCATGCATATAAAGAAAAGAAAGCACAGGTAACAAAGAGTGTGCACACCTGTTTTAACTTAGATGCTCCCTATCTCTTGAGCAAGCTAAGTGGGGCATCGGACATGTAATGAGGCCCAGACACCAGGGCATAAATGCAGCTGGAGCTACAGCAAACGCCATACCAACTCTGCCCACTCAGCCGCCTTGGAGACCACCGCTGCTTCTAAAATTCGAATTGCCTGGACTCCTAAGGACAATATTAAAGCTTTCTTTGTCTTCCTACAATGCCATCTCCTTGCCATGCTCCCAAACCTGCACAAGGTAGGGATGATGTCCTCTCCTTAGACTCTCCATGGTGCTCTTCCTCTGATTTTGTCACTGGAGGCTCTTCCTCTGAGTCTAAGGCCTGTTCTAACCCTGTTGGGGTTCTTCTTCCCTCCACCTGCCGACCTGCAAGTAAAACAAGCAGCTTTGGCTTTGGCTTCTTGCATCAGAAGTCAGGGTAGAAAAGGCACAGGGCATTATTTTTTGTCCCACTTTTCTTGTTACTATGGGGACATGGCTGGCTTATTTTGCATGCTCATGGCTGAGGTAGACAGTGCTGGGCCATGAATACCCATCACTCTGGATTGAAATCTCCCTTTCTCTGACACTGAAAAGACACCTTGCATTTTCATGTTTTCACTCAACAAACATTTACTGAGGGCTTATCATGTGCTATGCACTGTGCTTGGAGCTAAAGAAATAAGAAATGATGCACTCTCCTTCTGAGGTCAAACCCATGGCACGTTTCCAGAGATGTCCTCTTGTTCTTTTTTGTTCTCATTGGGTACTGAAGTAAGCCAAAGAGTCTTCCTTCTGCAAACCAGAGGCCTGACACCACACTAGACACCCCCTCAAGAAATACTCATGAAATCAGAGAGTCTTAGAACTTCTGACTAGACTGGACCGCCCAGTCCAACCCCTGTAGTGAACCATTGAGGAAATAAAGGCCTATAGCATAAGGGACACACTCATCCGAAGCCACCCACAGTGGCCTATCTCATCTGTCTGGAGTGGTTCAGGTTTGGTCAGAGTGGTGGCCCAGCAACGTCTCAGGAGATGGCTAAATGTCCTTTCCCATCTGGAGATTCTAGGCCGACCAGAAAGACGGGCGGTGACCTAGCCAACAGGCCCTCTGGAGAGTTCAAGGATCTGAAGCGATGTGAGCTGCTGCGGGCTCGTGCCTTCGCCCCTGTTTGCCTGGGCCATCACTATCAGCATCAGACTCACTCACTGCTCTGTTAAGTGCTTGGGGATTTCACAAGTATAAAAGGTGCTATATAAAATCAATCACAGGAAACACTGCTGCTGGCAGCTCAGAACAGCTGCAGTAAGCTGTGTCCACTCAATCAATAGTCCCTCCCTGAGAAGGAAAAAGAAGACCATTAAAAAGATGTGCTTTTAGAAAAACTTCCCTCAAGTAAGAACAAAAAAATTCCGCCTTACAAAGAGAATACAGAAAGCACACAATATATTGTTCCTCTACAAGCAGTATCAGACATGGCGGAAAGAGCTGCTTCCTGCTTCCCACACACCTTTGCTTTCCATTTAACCATGGACGACCGCAAACTGATACATACTGAGTCTGAGAAAACTTGTAGGCCCCTGCCAGAAGTGGCTACTGGGTGTTAACATCTAGTTATAACAGGATAATACAATCAGCCCTCTAGTACTAGGGTGAAAAAAAATGATTTCTAAAAATTGCTTGCCAAAAAATAGCATGCATGTTTGAAATACAATATACCTTATCTGCCTTTACTTGTTTAAGTAGAAGGCCAATATGTAAATGCATATTTTATCATGTTAAAGAACTGGGCTCCTGGCACAATCCTGAAAAAAATATCAGTTTGGGATACATTTTATTTTGGAAGGTGCAAATGGCAAAAAAATCATGTAACTACCTCTATACACGAACTCGTGATATTTCTTCAGCATATGACAATTGAAGACAGTAATTTAAGTAAGTGACAAATTAGAAAGAGGATATTTTACAGTATTTTCAGTCCAAACTATTTTTTTGTTGTTGTTAATTACAGAAAAGCAGTGCAGGGGAGAGAGAACCTGCAAAGCAAACAGTGACAAGCACTGAGGTCGTCGTGAGCTTGTGCATTCGAGAGGGAGGCGCTGGAAGAGTTGGCCTAATGAAGTACGCTTGTGGTCTGAAGGACTAGTTTAACATCATCAGTGTCTCAAGTCTTTCCTCAGACTGCAGTATTAGAGCTCAAACTGCTAAAGTGCAAGTGATTAAAAAACCTCACATTTACAAGAAAATATGTAGGTGCAAACATTTTAAAAATTCCGGAGTGCATGAGAACCCCCCAGGGGAGTTGTTGGATGCTGACTTTGAGGGCTCGCAGACCTCACCTGGAGGAGTGAAGGGGGTGCCTGGTCTCCTGCTCACAGATTAGGAAACTGTAGTACCTGATGGTCTGGCAGAGACTTGGCCAAGGTCACCACACTAGGCCCAGACCATCCATAACCCGTGCCTCCCACCAGTCACACAGCAGTGTTCTTTTCCCTTCAGTACCTGGTCCTTCTCTTCCAAATATTTGGTTACTGTAAAAAATGCTTCCAGAATTTTTCACCCAGAACAAATGATATTCCTTTCATGGATTTAATTCTGGAATAGCTTCCCCCTCTTCCTTCCTTTCACAGATCTCTGTATAACAGTTTCTATGAAATTAGAATCAAGTTTAATCAGTTTATTAAATAAAAGTGCCCAGTTATATACCTAGTGCCAGTTGTTTTGATGATGACTGGTTTTCTTGTTTTAAAATTCTCCAGAACTCAAGGTGGGGGAGGGGGAGGCGTGTGGAGCAGGTCAGTAGATGTCCTAGTTCAGACTCCAGGCTTACAGCCCATTGGTGGGCCCCACCTTAGATTTCAGCGTTTCCCTTAAAATGAATAAACTCCCCAGAGCCACTACGTAACACCCAGAGCCTGCCCGCATTGCAAGGAATTTCAGATTAGGTCTTGATTTAAATAGCCGTACTCAAAATTCTGGGGGGCCTCTTTTTTCTTGGTTGACATAATTTCATTTTGTTTTACTCAACTCTCTTAAAACCTATGCACACCAATGTGGCAGAAACTCACTAACTCGGACACATCTGAAGTTTTTTCCCCAAAAGTCATCACAGCAACTCCAAGAGGCATTCATACACAAATAAGTGTACAACTCTTCAGCAGAACTGCTTACATGTCGAACCAATACTCTCCCTCCTCTCCGATAACCAGGTGCCCCTCAACAGCTCGTCACACTGAGAGTCAGGGAGAGCCAGGGACTCCTCTGCTGACCAGATTCCACGCTACGTGGAGTTCTGTCCTACTTCCTCTGTGAAACATCTTCTCAGGCGATGACGAAATCAACTTCTTTGAGTCCTAGTTTCCTCACTGTAGAGCCTGAAAGAGAAGGCAGAAACAGAAAGAGTGGGTGAGAACAGGGACAGAAACCCCGGAGAGACACAATGTAACCCTGACCTCAACCGAAACCTGGCCACTCTTTCAAACACTGAAAGCTTCTCTAAAAGTTCAGTTCTGTCTCACGATTGCCAGGTGAGTGAGTAAAGAATAATCTAATTTTCAATTATTTCTTCAATCCATAATTTACAAAGTCAGTTTTTATGGGCCAGACAAATTTTAATGTTTTAATGCCCAAATAATTAATATTGACAAGGTATTACAAAAACACTAAAATTTTTTCTCATATGCTTACAATGTTTATGGCTTGACTGGAATACTCATGCATATGAGGAATATCTGGGAGATTTAGTTGTGTGCGCTTGAGAGAAAGAGAGATTGATTGAGGGATTGAGACATTTAACTTTTCTGGGTTCAGTTTTCCCATCTGCAAATAGGGCTATAAAGAGGATTTGATGGTCTCGAAATTCCCTTCCGGTTTTAGGTGTCTACAAAGTAAGATCTACAAAGTATAATAAATAGGATGAACAAAATGTTTCCTGTGTGAATTCCAATCTTTATCACAACAACATGTATTATTAATTTTTTCCAGAAAACTTTATATCTACTTGTGATGTTTTGGTTAAGTACTGTTGTTCTAATCAGAATGATTAGAACTTAAATGTTACGCTCTAGTCAGCAGCTTGGACGAATTTAGAGTTCTACAGCTGGACGAAAAATACACTGAATTCATCCAGTACGTTATTAGTGAAATGGAGCTTGGATTTCCCCATTGCAGACACAGCTCCATGATTTTCTGAGAGCAAATGGATGAAAAGAAATATCAGTGTTTGCAACTTTCAGAACATGTTCTGTCATCCTTGTCCCTATATTTGACAATGAATGGGCTTTCTGTGGCCAGCTATTGAAATTTTCAAGAGCGAAAATTTATTTCATTCTATTATCCAAATATGCAGATAGCCAGATTACCATTTTCTGAAAATACACTAAATGGAAGAGCATGGAAGCCTGGCTGCGGCAGCAAAAATGGCAATTTCAGACAATTCAAGGAAACCTACAGCCAGGTCACAACTCTTTCACAGCTTCCCTATAAAAACCCCAGCCTCTCAAAGGGAAGGCTCTCATGATGCAGGAGAAATAAGTCGGAGCTGCACCAAAGTACATTACATTGCGACACAAAAAGCATAAATCACATGTGTATGAAAATCATAAGCCCCAAGCTTTACAGAGAGTTGTGCAATTGACAATCAAATGGAGCTTAAAAGGAATTACGAGGTTTTCAACTAAAGTCTTGAAATAAAGAAAGTAATATTTTACTGCAAAAAATTGCAAATGTCAAGTTTAAATCATAAGACTTTGCATCATTGAGCTACCAGCTAGTTCTATAGCTGCTTCAGTCCTTAACACAGGGAAAGACCAACTTTCATGCTCAATAAAACTTAAGAACTTTAGAAATACATTTAGAAACATAATTCATGTATTTGTGACTGTTCTCCTCCCTAAATGGCTAATTGTACAAGAAAAATGAGTGAGCCTAAGAACTTCTTGGATGATAACCTATTTCACCATTTGCTTTGGATTGTTATGATCTTTTGTGGTTTTTTTTAAAGTAGGACTGCCACCCATTTGGTCATTTAAAGAAAAGGGGGGTGGGGGGTGGTCATGGAAAGCTGTCTTCTTTCTCCCCTTCAGACACATCTAGCTCTTGCTCTGGAAAACCCCAGGGCAAACTCAGCCATCCAACAGCCAGCCAACCAACCACCAGCCCCCAAGAAAAGCTGGAATCCAGCTACCCAGTTTGGTTACTCCTAGGCAAAGCCAGACAGGTGGCAACCCAGATTGAATCTGTTGTTGTGGGAATGATTTGATTCACAAACAGGGCTATTAAATTTTATATGGAGACACAGGCGAAAGTCACAAGATCCTGGAAAGACCTGATCCACATAAATTTATCTTAATAGCTGTGAATTCGGGAGCATAAAGCAGAAAAAAAATTAATGGAAAGGCATTTCACCTCCTCCGTCTGCCTGCTCCCCTCCACTCCCCAGCAAATTATATGCCCACACACACATAGATCAACAACTGCCCTTCGCAGGAGGAGCCCGGCACATTGATCCGAGCCTGTTTTGACATATAAACTCCAATTTGGCCCCAAGTCACTGAGAGTGGACACTGCCACCAACGGCTCCTGACACTAGGTTATTTGTTGTTGCTGTTTGCTGTCCCTGTTTGCACATTAATCCAGTGACAATTAGGTGTCAGCGAGCCTTGTTTCTGCTTAGCTGATAGCCTTGGGCTCTGCGCTTGAAGCCCTAATCAGGAGTGTAAACTCTGCTATATTTCAATTTGGAGAAGCGCTCTTCCGCTAAGAGGCCCCTGGCACTGCGATAAATAAAACGCCTATTTACTCTATTGCCACACTTAGACATCTAATGCACTTACTACCAGCCCCCTAATCATAGCCTACAGTTAAAACCGCCTATAAATCACTCCGTTCTCATCCTGCACATTAGTGAAGCCATTTTCCCCAAACCCCACAATGAGCACTGTTTCCTTTTCTTGTTAGTCAAAAGCTAGATGATTTTTATTAGGTTAAAGACGAGTTCACAGATGGTAAATCGCGTGGAGAGAAATGAGCTGGAGAGTTACACCTAATCAGCGCGGGACACGAAGCCCGGGTAGGGGTAGGATGCGGTTCTCGAACCCAGGCGGCTGGACCTGTAAACGTGGTGGGACCCAAGCCCCCCACCCCGCCCTCAGGCTCACGGGGTGGGGGTGGGGGCGGGCTGCGGTCCAGCCCTGTTCCCCCAACCCCAGCCAGCCCCGGCACCCAGCGCCCAGGTGCGGGGCACAGACCGCGGCCTGGCCTGGGGACCCCGAACCTGGGGAAGGTGGCTCAGCCTGCAGCCCCTTCCAAAACTGCCCGCACCCCCTAAAAAGTGTGAACACCGCCCATCCCCCTTGGTCTTGCCGTGCACGTTTCCCACTGACGCCCGTTCGGAGGCGAGAGCCCTCTGGAGGCCCTGAGCCGCGCGGCCCCAGGGGACCGCGTGCACAAAAGCCCAGCCCGCAGCCCCTCTCCTCGCCTTCCTTTTCAATTCTCCCCCGATCTCAGGTGGAATTAGGAGGATTAAAGCGGCGAGTAAATGAGGCGAGTGTGCAAAATGACTCCTTTCTGAACCAAACGGCATGCTCCGTGCTGGGGAAATGAGATGCACATTTAAATCTCATCCATCCACCGCCTGCGGCCACCGCCATGTACCTGCCTACTTAGCCCAAGGGTTAATTAATTGAGGCTTCAATGCACTATTGCAAGAGCATTATTGCATTTGATACTCTACATCTGTGATTTAAAACTCTTTCAGTCCCTTGTCAGCAAGGGAGGGTTTTTAACTAGGAAATTAGCATTCAGATAAGGGAACGCTCTATTTGCTTCTGAAAGGAAGGAAATATTAAGGATGCTGGTGCACAGACCAGGCTGTCATATCCTGTCCCATCCTGGAGGGAGCTCGAGGGCCCGACTCCCCCGGGAGCCCCCGTCACTGGGCCCGGACTCTTGCAGCGGACGCCCACATGCGGGGCGGACAGGAGGGGGCCTCGCTCCTCAGGGTCTCCAACCTGCTGGGGCATGTTTGCCTCTGCAAAGTCCAATGTGTATTTCCTGCCCCCCACCTCTTAGGAACTGGTTCTTCTTAAAATGCATTGCCACTGTTACCTCAAACGTTGGCTTTCTGACTCCCCTCTCCCACCCCAGCCCCCACAGGGTCTCAGACAGAGGAAGTAACCCAGTTTCTTAAGGGAGAATGAATGGTAAACATTGTCCTGGAATGTTAATGCCACTAAAACAAAATCAGGGACGCAGATACTGTTAGTGATTATTGCTCTTATTATTTTAAATGTTGGATTCAAGAGTTAAACACACAAACATACCTTCCCTACTTATAATTCGTCGTCAGTTTTAGCAGTTTCACTACATGCCCGTGTGTGTGTGTGTGTGTGTGTGTGTGTAACAAGCTAAAGAACAACAAGAAAAAATAGTGGTCAACAAACTAATGTTCTCAATCAGAAACCAATCAGAATTCTGTCACCTGGGCATGCTGTAATGTGGACATAGTTTTCATGTAAAATGGGTATAAGTTCTGAACTGTCAGGCAAAAACCTTTAAAAAAAGAAAACAAACAAAAAACCTTTGGCACTTGCTAACTACAAGAGGAACCAATTGCTAGTGGAAAGGAGAATGCTTCTTTTCTAAAGCTGCTCATGGCCAGATAAGTTTGATAGACAGTAATCTTTCAGTAACAAACAGTTTTCCAAGTGCAAGGAGTTAGAATTTCTTTTCTGCCAAAGCTGCTGAACTGCAGGCATATTAATGTGGTGACATAGCGTCACCCACAGTGGGATACAGCTGGGAAGCCCAAGTCAACAATTTGATCTAAACAAAGTTCTTTGAGTCTACAGCCATACCACCCTGCATGTGCCCAATCTCGTCTAAACAAAATTCTTTGGAATTTCCATTAATCAGGCAAAAAATTGGGAAGGTAAATTTAATGGTGTGCATCTGTATGTGTGATGTCCACCATGTATGTTTTTCTAATGATGATCCAATTCTGTCTTTGGGTATTTCTTCAGTGACTCAGAAGATTCCCTTGCAGATATTAATCATTACTTACCTTGCTCAGATTCAACTTTCTACATGTTCTCAGTAGCATTAAAATTTTTTTAAAATCTGGAAATTCTGGTGATAACAAGAAAGAATAATTGGGGTATATGTTGGCCTTGTGGCTAGCTTCTTGGCTATTTCCATTCAAACTCTGAGTCACAATACCAATTAATAAGTTGCTTTGGTCCATTTTGTTCCTGCAGGCCATAGTACTCTAATGCTGCTATGTATAGAACTCTTCTAGTGTTTTACAGCACGCCCAGTCCCGTATACCATTGTCTCATTGGTGCCAGTCACCATTCTACCACATGCAGAGAGACCAGATACTTTCCATTATTTTAACGCTGTTTGATACAATCCTTTAGAAGCAGGAAAACTAGAACTCGCTTTCCTGTCAGCTTTGTATCACATTTTTCTGACACTGCTCGCACTGGTTCGTTAGAGGAAGGCCTTTTCCCCTGACTCCTGGGTGGCCTGCCTTGGGGTCTTCCAAATAAAAGAGAGCCGCAGGAAGAGCTCGAGGCATTGTGGACGAGAAGAAACACACAAGTAACTCAATAAGCTCCGAAAATTGATAAAATGAAATGGTGAAACTTTGAATCTACGTACTTGACAGCTATGCTTTGGGGACATTCAGTGATGTCAGTCTCCTGAGATTACTCTGCTTCCACAGCAGAGGGAGAGATCTGCACATTTGGGGAGGCTCAGAGGAACAACTGGATGCCACTTGGTGTCTGGGAGGAAACACGGTGCTACACACTGAACCGTCTGACTGTGATACTCGTAATTTGAGCATCTTTCCTAAGGACGGGGCCAGCAAACCTACACCATGAAACAGACTCTGTCCAAAATAAGAATATAATGAAGTAGAAAATGAAAGTGACATTCTCACTAGGAAAATGGAACCCTGCAAAAGTATTCTGCAATAAGGAATGTGAATTTCTAAGGCCGTGGAGCATAAAATTAGCCACAAGGGTTTTCCTAATTTATGAGTCTATTCTTTGCCTCTGCACCTAAGTCCCCTCTAGCTCCATCTCTTTCTAGTTCCCAAACATGATGCCAAATGATAACCTCAGCTTTTTACTTTGTTGGGTCAGAGCAGAAAAAGGAGCATGTTCCATCTCCCCAACACCACGACTTTCCTGACCGAAGCAAGGACTCTGTGTCCTGCAGTGCTCTGCCACTGCCCGGTCACTGAGCAATACCCAAATAGGCTCTACACAGATAACTTGTGGGACCAACTAGTGAAATCCCATTGTGACCCAAGGGACCACTGCAAATCCCAGGAATTCAGTTCTGTTGTACTGAAAAATAACTAGAAAGTGAGCCAGAACGCACGGCTGAGAGATGTAAGTGCACACTAGTGTGTAGTGAGATTTGACCTGCAGAGATTTTGATGGGTGGCCAGGAGGGAGGATGGATTGGAGGCCACTTGGAGTTCCTGATTCTTCGATGGCCAACTGCAGTGAAAGCAGAGCCTCTAACTTCCTCACGTGAGAGTGGTTGAGCAGTGTGATAAAATAACTATTAAAAAAACAAAAAAAAATAACCACCAAAACCCCCAAAACTAACTCTGGTCAGGTGGCTCAGTTACTTGGAGTGTCGTCCCTACACCAAAAGTTTGCAGGTTCCATTCCCAGTGAAGGCACATACCTGGATCAAGGGTTTGGTCCCCACTCAGGGCACTGAGGAGCCGCAACCAATTGATGTCTCTCTCTCGCATTGATGTTTCTCTCTCTCACTCTCCCTTCCTCTGTCTCCAAAATCAATAAACATATCCTCTGGTGAGGATTAAAAAAAGGACCAACTAGCCTTGGTCTTTTTTTCCATAGAAACACCATTTGTTTGTGGGGGTTTTTTTATTGTTGTCGTTCCAGTTTCTGCTTCTTGATAAGATTTATTTCTCATGAAGGAGGCATAACGGTTAGCCCAGATAGCTGAAGGCTGTTGCTCCATAACTCATCAATTGTTGGGCTGGGTCTAAAGTTGGCATTTGACAAATGAAGGAACAACCAATGGCCCTATTTTCTAGAGAACCTGTTCTGTGAACCTCTTCTTTTGAACACAGGGCCTTGGTTTCCTCTGACCTGAAACACACCAGGTGAGACCAAAACTCTTTTGCCAGCCAAAAAATGCTAACGAGTCCCTGCTTCTGCTGGCTGGGTTTATAGCAGCGACACATTTCTCTGGAATGGAAAGTATGGGTGAGGGATTTCAACTCATTTCTCCCTCCCATGGGGAAAATAAATTCTATTTTATGTTCCTGGACCACAGATACGTAAGAGACAGGTAAACTTCAGGAGGTCAGCTCTTAGAGAATCCATCAGGAAAAGCCAGGAGAAAAATGCAAGAGCCACATTACATTACCCTGGAATTCAGTGGGAATGAAATATAAATAAACAAATAAAAATAATGTACACAAGTGTATAAACTTCTCCTGTTAGCCAAGATACCCCATGATGAAAGGTTGAAGAAAGGAATCTTATTTTGGTGAACATTAATGGAAGTAGGTGTGAGTAGTTTAAGTGGTGGTGCCTTTTTTCAGAAAGCAGAGGGCAGTCTATTTGCATTAAAAACAATAACAATCAGGTTGAAAAGTGCCAGATGTTCTTTTTTTTATTTTTTTACTTATTGGCTTTTTGGAGAGGGAGAGAAACATCAATTTGTTGTTCCACTTAATTATGCATTCATTGACTGATTCATGTATGTGCCCTGACTGGGGATCGAACCCACAACCTTGCTGTATCTGGATATTTCTCTGACCAGCTGAGCTACCTGGCCAACGTGTGCCAGGTTTTCAATATGAAGCAAAGAGCAGCCCTTCAATTCATGGTTTGCTTTGCCTTAGTGAAGGAAAGCAAGCTTGCAAGGGAGCTTCTGCAGAAGTGTCATGCTAAGCAGAACAGGACAAAAGCTGCAGGCATCTTTGTGGATTCAGGATCTCAAGGTTCTGACAGCAGACGATCTGGAAAGAGATTATCATTAACCACACCCCCAAAGTTGGCCCTATTAGCAAGTGTAATAAGACTTTTTTTCAGTTTCATAAAATATCTTGATAACTGGAAAGTGCCAGTTAATAGTAACCTGTTCCAACTATGAATTTCACAAAGATTAATATACCCCTTTAGGTTTCTTAAGATTCCATCAGGAGGCCTCCTCTAGTCTTGGGTGTTTTACAATCTCTGTGGGCACGAAGCTCAGCTGAAACTACCATTCAACAGCCTGTCATCTTCATCTTCTTCTGGCATAAAAATACATATTTTTCCCATAATAAAGATTTTTTATAATAGCAATAAAGTAACTCCAGAGAACATGGTTGTCTTGAGATAGCTTAACTGTACCTGGTATCTCATAACGCCCTGGGGAGACAGCAGGCCCATAATCCTCCCTTCTGCTGCTACGTCTTTGCTTAATTAAGGAATAAAGCCAAAAGGTCAATGCCGGAGAAAAATGTAAATCTTCCAAACTTTTCATTCTTGACCCAAACTCTGTGTCATAAAACCCCAGTTATCTCCGTAGCAAGCAGCACACCTACCCAGTCAGCTAGGAGATACAAGAATACACGCCACATCTTTAAAACATGCTTTGGATACCATGAGAATAAATTCCTGACCTCTGGACTTGGAGTTATGATTCTGCCATCTTAGAGAAAGACCCTCACAAACCATCTGCTTGTCCCCAGTGAGTGGAAAGCACTAAGAGCAAAGACACCTACCTCATCAAACATGATTTGCCACTGTCTTTCAATGCGTGGAACATTGTGTTGACTCTCACACAGCGAGATGGCGAGGAAGTGAGGTTTGTGTGTGTCATAGGGAAGGAAAATGAATATGTATTTCATCTCTTTGGCTTATTCGTTATTCCATGGTTGCTGTGAATGCAAATATGATTTCAGCTCCAATCGTTTTATTAGTTTGCTGATTACTGTCCATCATAATGAGTGAGGCGGTTTGGGCATCGCTTTCGTTTTCTGGAGCTGCAGCCTTTTGCTCGGAGCTTTACAGACTGTATCGATGTGCCACCCTCAGAACTGATATTTCTGACCAGTGATTCTTATTTTAGACAGGAGACATTTGGCCCCTAAACTGATTTGTTAGAGCTGGTACAATGAAATAATAAATATTTACTTGCCTTCAAGAAATAGAACCTTCCTATCACACTCACAGCTTCACTATTGGAGGACAAGTGTTGTTCCATTACAGAACTCATTATATGTCATCTGCTTCTCTCTTGGATGAATGAATGGACAGACAGACGCTATGCCGATCAATTACTGTTGTGATGGATCAATTGATCTGGACTTAGATAATATGTATTTATGGAAGACAGAGAATGATTATTTATTTTTTTCTAGCAAATATGAGAATAAAATGTGACTTTATTGTACTGATGGGAACAGATGATGAACAAAGAGTTGCCATTGTATGCTTGCCATGAATAATAAAAGTTATCCTTCTTCTTTCACTTATATATTCAAAAGACACTGTTCAATAAAAATGGGATGTTTAAATATTTGATCAACGTGGGTAGCACAATGCATTGCCAAAACTGCTAGAGTAGCCTGTGGGATTCTCATGGAAATGTAAATTAGCCTGCATACAAATGGAATTGTTTGGTTGTTCTAGCCTTAAAATTACGTCTGTCTCTACTCTCACTTTTTTCTTTTCAGTTGTTACCTGATAGGGCTTGGGTTTTCACTGGAGGAGTTTCAAGCTATGCAAACTATCAGCTTCATTAACCAAGTTAAATAAATCTTGCTCTGGTGCCTAGACATTTGCAGGCTTCTCTTAGCTATTGTCCCGCAGAAGCAACCAGAGAGGGCCTCAAGCACTGCTGATCTGCCATCGCTGACACTCCTTACATTAGTCTGAAAGGCAGGTGTGCTGAATTCATCACTAACACAGGCAGCTCCTCAGGTGGCTCTGTACCCATCACCTGCAACGAAAGCTGATCCTGCCGTGCCCCAAGGGGCAACAGGCTCAGGTACTTTGTTCTGGGAGACCCCCCCTTACCAATGTGGAGTTTCTTTCGGTTGAGCAGAGACAAGTGGCATCTGGTGGACACAGGGATGCCAAAGAGGGAGGGGCATGGCTGCCCACGGGGGTTGCCAAATGCCAACATTTCATCTAGAGGAGCTCTGGACCACACGGACAGAATACAGAAACAAACACCAAGCAGCACCGTGTGTGTGTGTGTGTGTGTGTGTGTGTGTGTGTGTGAACATTCTGACTGCTGTTTCGCCTGGCTTCTCCTTCATTATTCAGAAAGCCTGTCTGCTGTTGGTGTTTCTAAAATCCAAAAATGGTAAATGAAGCTATGGGGTTTATAAAGTAAAATTACTGACATGCTTGGCCAACATAGGCTCCCATGCCAATAGCATTTAGTTAAATTAGACTAAGGGTAGGATTAGAACAAGGATCACGGAATGTAGAGTCCACTCAGCAAACACAGAGGCCATAGAGCAAACACTGGAAAGGCTTGAGTTTATGGAGCTGTCAAACAGATAAACAAATTCACTTGCTGCGTACCTGCTGGATGCTAGACGTAGAGCAAGTTGACCTATTTGAGAAAAAGTAGTAATTACACAGAGTTGTAATTATAGAATGAGAAAATGCTCTGATTGGGGTGCCCAGGATATCAGCATTAGACCCAGATGCAGTTGCCCAGGATCCCCCACCCCCACCTGACTGAATCAGGTTGGGGGGTGGGGGGATGTAAGGGTGAGGTGGAATGGGGGTTGGGAATCACCCCATTTTAAAACAGCATCTCAAACAATTCTTACCCACACTGAAGGGTCTGGATGCTGATCTAAGCCACCAGGCTTCCCGTTCAATGAGAGCAAGACTTGCACTCTGTGTTCTAGTTTTTATTTGTTCCCTACTGTATACATTTCCTATGGTTGTTGTAATAAATTACTACATATTTAGTGGCTTCAAACAAGACAAATTTATTCTCTTACAGCTCTGGAGGTCAGAAGTCCCAAGTCCGTTTCACTGGGCTAAAACTGAGGTGTTAGCAGGGTCAGACTCTAGGGGAACACTTGTTCCTTGCAATTCCCAGGTGTAAGAGCTGCCATCCTCCTCTCCCCGGGCTCATGGTCCTTCAGCCATCCTCACAGCCTTCTCTGCCTCCCCTACCCCTGCTTCTTCTCATGGCCTCCTTCTCTGTGTAGCTCTCCCTCTACCTCCCTCTCGTAAGGACACCTGTGGTTGCCTACAAGGGTAATCCAGGGATAACCTCCCCACCTCGATGTCCTCAGTTATTCAAAGTCTCTTCTAGCATATAAGGCAACATTCACAGGTTCCAAGGATTAGAACATGGACGTCTTCAGGAGTCATTATCTAGCCTACTATACCAATCTAGTCTTGTCAATTTCTTTTTTTAAAAGTCAGGCTTGTTGAGGTATAATTTACACAGAGTAAATTTCACCCATTTATAAAAGTGCACAGTGGCCCTGGCTGGTGTGGCTCAGTGATGTTTCTCTCCTCTCTTTCGCCCTCCCTTCCCCTCTCTCTCTCTCTAAAAAAAAAGTATACAGCGATGAGTTTTGACAGGAGCACATTGTTGAGTAACTACCACCAGAATCAAGACACAGAACATTCTATATCTATGTTCATGTACCTCTTTGTTGGGATCTATTCCTGTGCCTACAATCTTGTCTTTTCTAGAATGTCATATAAATGGAATCATACAGTATGTGGTCTTCTGTGTCTGGTTTCTTTCACTTAGCACGATGTTTTGGAGATTCACCCATGTCATTAATGTGTTTCTTTCTATTGTTGAATATGCCTCCATTTCTGTATCCAGTAACCGGTTAATAACATTCCAGTTGTTTTCTCTTTGGGGAAATTATGAATAAAGCTGTTACAAATATTTGCTTGTATGTTTTTGTGTGGGCCTGTTTTCATTTCTTCTGAGTAAATCCCTAGGAGCAGAATTGATGGATTGTGTAATAACCATGTATTTTAAATTTAAAGAAAGTAGCGGTATGATTTTGAATTCTTACTAGCAGGAAATGAGAAAGTTCTAGTTCTTCTCTATCCTCACCAACACTCAATGTGGTCTTTCCTTTTAATGTCAGCAATCTTAGTGGGCATGTGGTAAGATTTTTAGTTTCAATTTACATTTCTCTGATACTCAATGGTGTTGAACATATTTTTATGCACTGATTAGCTATTTGGTTATCTTCTGTGGTGACATGTCTTTTAAACTTCTTTTGCCAATTTTTAATTGGTTTATTGATCTTATTATTGAACCATCAAAGTTTTAATATAGCTTATGTACAAATATTGCTAGGCAAATACTGTTCTTCATCTGAGGCTTATCTTTTCACTTATTAATATCAATTATGTTTTAAGTTGAAGATTGGGGTTAAAAACACATCTAAAGTGGGTAATACAAAACTTTGGATAAGAATGCTTTTAAATAGTAAAACTACATTAACATGCATACATTCTTAGAACTCAGCTTTGATCTTAGAATTAGTTACTTGAGAAAAAACGTCCCCTGGATCCCAGACCCCTGGACTACTGTTTTTAATTTCCTGCTATATGACTGAAAACTCCATTTCTTCAGCTGTAATTTTCAAGAGACACAAGACAGCATTTGTTATGCTCTCAACATTTGGCTCAGTAGCAACTGTGAAATGCTAATCGTGGTGCTGAGCTGACACTCCTCAGTGACATTGGCATACCGCAAAAAGCGCTTGGCAGGATCTGAGGCTATACATATTGAAGTTGTTTATTTATTTTTGTTTAAGAAACAGACAGACAAGTTAATTTCACCTCCATTTGGGACACAGAAAAGAATCAATGTTTGCCAAATAGAAAAACACAAAATTGGTAAAGGGGAAAAAATTGTATTTTCAAGCTTCTAAAATGGAATTAGAAACAGAGGGGGGGGGGGTGAGAGTTACCCAAATGACTAGACAATGTCCCTCCTACGATTGCCTCAGCTTTCTACCTGAAATTCTTGCTTCTTGAGAGTTCCCTGGCTGAAGACTCTATCCCATGCTAAGAGCAGAAAGCAACTTCAGAATACCTGGCTGGCATTTTCAATGACTGGGCACTGTTTTAAAAACATTCTGTGACTTGCAATTTGGGGTGAATACTGAAAATTGGAAAGTACAAATTGCTTCCTGCTAGAAATACACCCTTGTTTGAAGAAGGTGTTACAGGGCACAGCCTTATTTTAACACCCTGAACCTCAACACCCTCTGGCTCCCAAGGGAGAAATGTGTAAGTAATGTTCTGAAAACCAGAACCCAAATCCCCAAGGTTGCCCAGATCAGAATGGCAGCGGGCCCGTCTGGGTAGGAGGGTGGGGAGAGCAGGCCCTTGCCCCAACAGTGCGGAAAAGGTGCCCCGAGAGGAATGTTATCAAACCATCTAATTCTGCCCTCCCGCCAGCCTGACAGGGACTTGGAATGCACAACTGGCCCAGAGCTGATTACCTTCAGGTACTGTTAGGTCGAGTTAAAAATTCCATTAGCAGTGCTCAGGCATTGGGAACAGGGGTTCATGGGGTGGGCTTTTTCTAGTTAACAAGGGAGAAATGGCTTCTCATTTCACAGTTACTGCAGGAAGAGGACACCGGTTTGTTTACATTCCACAAGGGGAAGTGCCTGGGCCCCACAGGCCAGTGGCAGAGGCCGGGAGTCAAAGAGGGACCAGGTTTTCCAGAGCAAAAACAGGCTCTCCCCTCACCATCAGGCCAGACAGGAAACGCAGGGCCTCCTCGGAGCCCCTGGCACCAGGGGCCTGCCCAGCCGCGGCCGCGGGTCACCATTCATTTCTCAAATTGTTTTTCATTTTCTCATAATAACCCTCTTCCCTCACCCTAAACCAGACACTGAAATTTCCCCCTCTATTTACCAAGCTCCAAGGCGGGCAATAAAGGTGAGTGCTTTTGCTGCTCTCTGCCTTGCTTTTAATTTTATTCTAGAAGAAAATCAATTAGACCAGCAGAGTCCCGTCTTCCTTCTTTGAGGCTTTTGGGCTTGAATAGCTCAGAGAAGTACTTCCCCTGGCCTGGATATCTTAATAAATGCTTGATTGTAGTGGTTTTAAAAAGGAAAAATAAAAAAGAGAAGACATGCAGACTCAAGTCAGAACAAAACTAGACATTTGAAAGGACTCTTCGGGTTGAGCTATCTCCCCACGCGGGCAGGGCAGCCTCCTGTGTTGCCAACATTGTCTCAACACCGGGCTCACATTCCCTGCTTTCCCGCTCATCTGCGCACTTCTGCTGTTCGTTAGCTGAGAATGGGACATCCTGGCAGAGCAAGGAACCAACAAAGCAGCCACCAGCTGCTGAGGGAACAGCTCTACCTGCCTTACAGTCACTGTCCTGGGCCTTCCTGGCAGCCCTCACAGGCTCCCTGCGTGTGGCACCAGTTTAGATGGGGGGCGGGGGGGGGGGGCGCAGCCAGCATGCAAGTGTCTGGGGGTAGAGGAGAGAGATCAGACCCCCAAACTCAGCACTGAGCAAACACCTTGGGGCAGGGGCTTCCCACTGACCTCACAGCCAGCCTGAGATTTGGGGACTTCTTGTTGTGATATGACAGACATTGGCATGACGGTTTGTGTACTTAGCTCAACACCAGTCACTATGGGGACAAGGTGTCGTGAAGGGTTGAAGTGGATGGTGTGCTGAGGTACAGGGGCAGAGAGTCACCCACGTGGACACCACGGAGGCCCTGGGACACCTTTGGAAAAGGCCACATGGGGCGAATTGCAGAGGATCTTGGTGCTGCTGACTTCAAAAACTCAACACACACAGCCTAAGGCTATTCCCAGACAAGTCACTGTTTTTGTGCCTCACTCCTCCACCGAGATGTGACCTTGCAGACGTATTGGTGACTTTGTGGCCCTCACTGCTGTCCACCTGGGCTAGAATGCTCCTGTCTTGAGAAGGTCTCTGCTGCATGCTGCAAGGAAGAGAGAAGTGGCGATGGGACAGCAGGAGGAGGCGCCTGGAATCCTGTCTACTCCTGATGCAGCTGTGAGCGGAGTTTTGAGGAGAGAATACTGGCCCGCGTGTTCAGGTCTGCAAAGGACAGGAGAGGGTTCTTCGGGTCCAAGAGGGTGAAGGGCGGGTCAGGAGTGTGGGAGTTAGTCCCAGCCCAGCTAGCTTGCCTTCAGCTTTGTTCCCAGTCCCCTGAAGACATGGTGGGAAGCCCTCAGATGGCTCTTGGCCTTCTCTTCTGCCATGGTCTGTCTCCCCCACGCTTCCCCACCACATTGCAAGGCTGGTCTGTGCAGTGGTAAGGCAGAAGGGTCTCTACTTTTTAGGTGGAAATGAACACTGAGGATCACCACAGATATTGTCCATAGAGTGGACCACCTCTCAGCCAGAGCAGCGCCCCTGACAGGGAGGAGCAGCCCTCTCTCTGCTGCCGCATACCTGGTCTTCGTTAACTAATGGTGGGACCGTGCTGCCGTCTACTGTGTCCTCAGCTGTGGTCCACGCCTACCTGAATGTGGTGTGGGGTTTATGAAGATTATTTTTGGTTTTCCTTTTCTTCTTGAATATGGGGCTTTTTGAATACTCGGTTACTGGCATAAACGGTGCCACGCTTTCTGTGGGATAACTGTTCTGAGTTACAGCCCTGTAGGTGGCTCCTTTCCTCCCACTGGACACCCCCATTTACATCACACCCCCCCCCCCCCCCAAGTAATTAACAGTCTGCAACGTGCTCCTCTTTGCTGCCACAAGCTCTGTGCCATTGTGGTCACAGACAATCAGATTAAATGTCCTATCACCCAGCATTGATCAGATTAGCAACCTTGTGACTATTTATTAATTGCATTTTCTCAACTCAATACCAAGTGCATTGTTTGGGGCATAAAAAAGTAAATATGAATAGGATATTTGTTACATTTTAAAATGAATTATCCACTATCTTTTCAAAACAGGGTATATAAGAGAATAGGTAGGTTAATGCAATGTTAATTTTCCTGCAGCAAAATAGTTAAACTAGGAGATTTCCCAAGAGTCATTTAGTTTCTGTAGAAGGCCTTTTAGGGTTCTAGTTTCTTCAGTGCTCAGGGAACTCCTCTCTTCTTTGCCATTTGCGGGGGGGGGGGGGTGGGGGCAATCCCTGGGGATACACTAGGCACAAACACTTGAGGCCAAAGGGAAATTGGGTCATTTCTGTAAGTGACTGGAGAAATCTCAGGTATTGTCCAGGGATGACATATGGTAGGAAAAGGAAGAACTTACCACCGGCAGTGCCGCTGGGGAGGCTGAGGTCCAGTGGCCGGTGAAGCACCCTCTGGGATGCGGCATCCTGCTTGGTGATGCTGAGTCCAGGCAGAGCAAGGGGGCTGTGAAGGGAACAGTCACTGCCCTGGTTTCCCCATAATGTCTCTCTGTGCTTTCCCGCCGTTCCACATGAAGAAACCGAGGCCCTGGCAGTTGGAGGCTTGACAGATGTCCCTCACTGGTGGTAAAGCAAGTGACACACCTTCCAGTGATGTCACTGGAACCCAACTGATGTCACGAAGGTCAAAAGCAAGAACAGAACTTCCCCATGTATTCATTTTCAAGATTCATAGAATTCCAGGGGGAAGAAATTTGGGGAACAAGTTTCTAAATAATTACCCATAAAAATTCCCTGACAGTGAGATCTGTGAGTGAGTGGCAGTCACTAAGAGGTCATCACATGTGCTGTCCACATGCATATCTTATGAAAACGTTTGCATTTTTCCTAGGTTCTTAATAACCATTCTCCTTTTCTAATTCATAATGGAGAATACCCATGACTTGGGTATTTTTATATAATAATAAAAATATCAATGATTTAACGACTGATAAGCTCCAGGCACCATGCTGGACACTTTATCTCAGTTAGTGATTTTTAGGTTCCCCTCTGACCCCTATCATTTTAGCAGAGGATTTTCTCACACGTGCCTGGAGACCACGCAGAGGCAGCCCAGACTGGCTCCCTTCCTGGCTGGGGACCAAGCCAGGGGCTCACTGCCCCGAATTTCAGGTACCCCCACGTGTGAGATTTGGATGGAAGCAGCGCTTTGCATTCCCAACCACTGTGAAGATACAAGGTGAAAACACAGGTCAAAGAATGATTAGCCTAAGACCAACCACAGGTCATACTCCACCTGTGGAAGATCATTTTTTTAAAAAAGAGATAATAAGTACGAATCTACTGTTTTTTTCTTTACCACTTAGCTATTTTCCGTATATCTTTATTATTTACTTTTGATGGACTGTGAATCTTGCAGGAGCATAAACCCTTTCCAGCAGATTTAATTGGGGTGGTAAAAAGGCAGGAATCCTAAGAAAAAGTAATCGTTGTGGCCGCATAAAAGTGAGGGGTAAACCGTTCACTGACAGAAAGGCTCCAGTGTTTGTCATTCCACAAAATCCTGCCTACTTTCTAAGTTACAGCAATACCCCGATAGGTGGGTTAAATGCACCCTCAGAGAAATTTCAAGTTGTGTTATTAATGTTATAATCCGAGGGCTCTTCCAAGATGGAAATGTCAGTAGAAAAATAGGGGCCCATCTGAGAAACTCATCTCACCAGCAATCTGGGGGCAAATACATACACACACACACATATGCATATACATACAAATATATATGTGTGCAAATAAATATATTTGCACACATATATACACACGTAGTATATATATGTATACATATAGTTTATATAGTTTAGTACTAAACTGTATTTGAGTAACACCTAAGAACATGTCCATTTAATTTTAACCAGTGGGTTATGGGGATCATCAAAAATCAAACACAATAAAAAGGAACAATATTTATGGCATTTTAAAGCCTATCCTATTATTGGTTAGTGCTCCCCTCAATTGTTTAACTGCAATTGGTTCCACTTTTGCAGTGTGGATGATTTTTATACATCTGAGTTAAAAAATAATGCTGCTTGCAAGTGAAAAGTTAAAGACCAAGACAAGGCCTATTAGAATAACATTATACCTTTTTATTCCCTGTACTTATTTTGTCAATTACTAATTATTTCCCTTTTCCTATACAACAAAATAGAAGCCATAAAATCTTCGATTTAATGAAAACTTTCCTACCAAATAGGTCCTCCAACTCTGCTGAAGGCTTGTAGGTAATTTATCTACCTCAGCAGGCAATGACCTTTCGTGAATCATGAGTCATTCCTCACTCGTAATGAGATGGATCCAGATGCCTTCCCACCCTCTGCACGGCCCCCTCCCTCCTCCATCCAGCAGAGGCCGTGCTGCGCCTGCCCCCCAACTTCTCTGAAGTGGGCTGTAATTAGTTGCTGCACAGTGAGCCCGCTCAGGAGCGAAGCCCCCTCCTCTTCATGCTCTTGCCTTAAGTTCGCTGAACATCGAGTGTTCTCTAAACAGCCCTGAGGAGAAAAGGGTGAGTGATGGGAGAGGCCATGAAGCCTCATTATTGTCTGGGAAGCAGGAATAAGTTCCTGGTGCCTCCAGAGGTGTCACTGCTCCTCCTCCCGCACACAGTGGTGGAGAAAAGAAACAGGCGCTCCGAGGTTCAGCAAGCAGCACAGAGCGGTGCACGCTGGGAGCCAGACGCTGTTCCTGAGTTCCCTGGGAGGTTTTGACTGAGTAGATTATGATGCGCACACATATTTGTAAATTGTATATACATGTTGCTGACTGTGTATTATATACCCGTATATGACACACACATATTAACTACTTAACGTAGTATAATTATATACGTGGGACATCAATTCTATATTTTACTGTACGTGCATATACGTACCACTGCCCTATACCCATAGTGTAAGTACATCATACAACAAATACAATGAGAAGAAAAGTGAGATAAATAATAAAGGTGAATATAGGTTTTTAACAATTTTTCCCTGTTCACTTCTGGGTCTTCTTATAAATCTTTCTGCCTTCTGGGGGTCCAAAGAGGGAAGAATGAGGTGTGTTTGTTTTGGTTCAAAGCGGATTGCTACACGGCCGAAAGTAACAGTGCTGGGGCCCGCGGCCTGGGGCCTGGCCAGCGCCCCATCACACAGCGCTGCCCGCCCCTGTCGGAGGTGAGGGGGTGAGGTCGGCAACAGAAAGATCAGGGTGTTCCCCTCGCCCCACCTCCTGCCATATTTTTCATGCTCTGCTTTCCACTCACGAGACAGGTTGCTGCTGGGAGAGTGAAATGTTTGCAGACAAATAGCTCTGGAATTTCTTCCATAATGTTTGATGAATCTCTCTTCAGAATCAGTGGGCCAAGGTGGAAGGTTTGGGAACAAAGTTGCCGGCTGAGGAGGAGCTGGCGCCGGCCCCTGTAGGAGGCAGATGTGGGCTACTCCAGTCCAGTGGCAAACTCCTGGACTGCCGGGGGGCGGGGTCACACAGGGGAGAACTTGGTGTTGTCATTGAAAGGTCAGAAAGGAGGTGGAGGCTGTCTGTCGCTGCTGCCTCCACCACCTGGATGGAGAGGATGTGAGCACTGCGAATGGAGAACCCCTGGAGTGCGTGGAGGGGAGTGCATGGGGCGCCGTCAGCCTGAACATCGCGCCTCACTGCGAGGGTTTCTTGCTGCCATATCTGTATAGCAAAATAAATAGCTGAAAATACCTGGCAAATCAAACTGTGCAGAAAACCAAACTTTGAAATGTTTATTCGGTGTTTTATAAATTAATGTGTATTCATATAACTAATTAAATGAGGACTCCTTTAAATTATTTTAAATGCATGAGGTTGAACAGACTCTACATGCTAATTTACAGATAAAATTACATTATTTTTCTGGGGGGAAAAAAGAAACCTAACTCCTTCTAATAGGATATTTCTTCATAAGCTCTAGATATTAAATTCCAATAAAACGAATGGAGTCATGGACAAAGAAATTGTAGAGTTTTAAAAAAATAACTTATTAAAAAATAGAATTTTTTATGACTTTTGCATTTGAAATAAGCTACCAAGAATACTAAACACTTGAACCTATCTATGTTTCAGGGAGATAATTGTCTTAAAAAAAATAAGTTTCTTTCTAGGTGGATGACTGTGCTCTATTCACATGTCTGGGTGAGGCCGGCAAGCACAGCCCGCCAGTGGCGGCCCCTGGATCTGATATGTTCTGTGTCGGCTGTGGGGTTTCTGCCCTAAATCTGTCAGGACAGTCCTCTGGCCACTTCTGCAAAGCCCCTTGGGGACAAAATTTATTGTTATGCCTCAATAGCTTTTTGTTCACCTCCAAAACAGGGGTCCTGGGTCACGCTAACGATCATAGGGAGACAAAATGCTATCTCTATATTTTATTAAACAGATCTCTTAATAATTAATCAAATGTGAAAATTATTTTCCATCACTCTGACACTAAGGTTAACGTGTTCGGATTTTTTTTTTTTCCCTCAGCCTGTTTCTTTTCCTTCTAAATTGCCCTCGGTGGGTTCTCTCCGCTACCAAGCAAGTGAGTGGAGAAAGGCCAATTTATAGCTTGGCTTTTTAAACCATAATCGCCCCTCTGGGCTTCCACTGGAGAAGGGTTGGGGGGTTTTGTCGGTTGTCAGATAAACACTTGAGAAAACGTGTTCTGAGATCCCCAAATCCACAGTGGGGCCATGATGCCGCGGGCAGGAACAGTTCCACGGACGGCCCCCGGAAGCCTGAGCACCGTGCGCTGCCTCCACCAGGAGAGGGCATTATTGGACATAAAGGCATAGCTCCGAGTTTCTGTGTTTTGGGGAGAACATGTCTTAATAAAGTAAGACTTGCTTTGTCCATCTGTGGAAGGACAAGACGAGGACGCTGTCCCGCTGCGTTGCCAGCCCAGAGTTCCATGTGCAGACATTGCATAGTGCTGACGCTGTTCACAGTCTCTGGCAGACCCTGTGCGGAGATGAGTGGTGTGTTCAGGAGCCGGGGCCCTGGCCACTGGGAGATTAATACCAGACTGGGGACAGCGCTTAGAGAAATGCACAGCAAGCAGTTCTTGTGACCTTTCCTTACTGAAAGGTCAGAGAGAACTCAGAGGTGGTCTTCCACTGCTCCCTTCATCTGGGGGCATCCTGTCTGGACAAGAAGTGGCCCTTGCAAACACTGGACCAAGTGGTGTGTGCCACAGGAATGTGGAGTTGGGCTTGCATTAGGAGAGGGGCTCTGAGGACTGTCTGGGGAGAACAAGGCTGTGTATGTGCATGGCTGAAGCTACCAAACCAGACGATGCAAAAGCCAAGTGGGCAACGGAATGGCTTAGAAACGCACGGAAGAGCAATGACTGCTGGCAGCAGCGTCGATATTCTCCCTCTGAGCACTAATTACATTATTAAGCAAACAGACCAACACAGGGTCTGCAGGACGGAAACACATATTTAGGATCCAGTCACTCTCCACTTGGCTGTAAATAACCCTGTGAGATGCACAG
This sequence comes from Phyllostomus discolor, assembly GCF_004126475.2. Lineage (NCBI taxonomy): Eukaryota > Metazoa > Chordata > Mammalia > Chiroptera > Phyllostomidae > Phyllostomus > Phyllostomus discolor. Next base: position 48,099,571 of record NC_040905.2, read on the forward strand.
TTCTTTCCAAACAATGTGGGCACTCTCCTTAACTTCTCTTTGCTTTCCAAGTATGAGAAAGGGAAGCCTGTTTCCACTCTGGCCATGCTTGGAAAAGCTGGCCTCTGTACGTTCAGTGCTACCTGGCTCTATCAGTTATTTCTGAGACTGGTGGTCAGAGCAGCCACCATCCCCAGGAGATGCGGGATTTAGGAGACATAGGAAATGGTTTCCAGGAGGGGCAACATGCATTACCTTGTCCACAAACAGCGTGCACTTGCTAATCAGAACTTTGCAATATGTAAGAACCCAAAGCTCTTTGCTCTAGCTAAGTCCAGCCTAAAGAGGTGGGTGTAGATGCAGGGTTGGAAGAACCCAGGAACAACATGGAAAGGATTTATATTCAGTGGGAATAAATGTTTTAAAAAAAAGTCTAAGAGGAGCTTGCAGAAGGAAATGTGCAGCAGGCTGAGCCAGCCGGGTGAATGGCAGAGAGAATAGAGGCTATTTGAATACTGATGTGGCCCTCACTTTCTTCCATTTCCATTAATGACATGCTCATCAAGGGCAAACAATGGGACCGGCTGCCGGCGCCTGTCACAGTGTGTGGGTGCTGGGATGCCAGGCTGTCATCCTAGGGCTGCATTTAGAGACCCACACGCTAATAAGAAGTGCTCTGTGCCGTCAATGCAGACAGGTGCTTCCGAGGCTGGGACATGCTCCATTCCCTTCCCCTGAAACCCTCCTCTCCCAGCCCCCCTGACAGACACCATGAAATGCACAAATTAACAGCCCCATCATGTTGGGCTGCTGCTGCCTGCGGTGAAAGCAGAAAATCAAGTTGTCACCCAGGGTGCAGTGATAAAGCCACAGCCTCATTTCTCTGTTGGTGCCCTGTAATAGCAAATGCCAGACAGCTGGATGGATGGGAGGCTTTAGATTAAGGCCTTGATGCACTCTGGCCAGAGAATTAGTCGTCGCTGTTTCCATGTAGATATTCTGTTCAAAACAAACATCTGGAGAAAGCAAAGTTTCCTAAAGCAGACATGCCATTTGCTTCTTCTGGAATCAAAGAAAACAGTCCAAAGCAAGTGGTATTTCTCAAAAAAAAAAAAAAAAAAAAAAAAGACAGTAAATTTCCAACTCTAAATTTTATTAGAACTTTATCAAGGACTTCGAGCTAGGTGAAGGTTAACAAGTTAGCAGAGTCCAGTGCCAAAACCAATCCTGATGCAAAGAACACTTCCCGGGACCACAGAGCCTTGAGCTACTTCCGCCCCGTCCAGCAAGTCCTTTTCCTGGTGCTTTGGAATGTTCAGACTCCATCGAGTAGCCTGCCTAAAGCTGTCTCCAACCCCAGAACTCCCCACTCTCACTACGTAGACTGAGGCTGCCTCTCAGAAATAACAGATACAACTAGCCCTGCCCTCCTGACACCATGGCTGGTTGCTCTAGGTGTCCGTGGCCTGGCCCACCCTGGGCCAACAGGGCCAAGGCTGTGAAAGGCAAGATACAGAGGGGCCTGAGCCCTTCATATTCTAAGGAGTTTAATGACATAATGGCCTGAGAACTTCAACATAAAACAGGGAGAGCAACTAACGAAACTTACAACATAAAACCCCCCTCCTGTCATTTTTATAGTGACAGTAAAACACTTTATTGAATTTATGAGATACATAATGACTATGAAGAATGTAACTTGAATTAGAACCAACTCAGAAGTATAGTATCAACTATAAACCCTTTTCTATTACCCCATCCCTTCAGCTTTTTCTGTCCTCTTCCTTTTAACCAAGGGACATTGCGCTCTGCAGATGTATGCCCGAGACAGAGTTCACAACTGGCTAATAAATCTCGACTCTTCCTCCAAAGCGCCACAGCGGACACACCTCCAGGGGCAGGACACTCTCTGGGGGTGACCATTCCCTCTCAAAGCCTCTGAGCCATTAAAACACATTTTAGAAAAGAAACCAGTTTGTCTTTTCTTTGCATAAAGCCTGTCAAATCGAGAGGATCTCTGGGGATATACATCAGGTATTTCAATATCAGTAACTCCACATTGTAATGGCCTTTCTAAAATAACAACTATAACCCCTTAGCAGCTTATGAAAAGCACCCTCAGCCAAGGATCCCGGGCACGTGGGGGTGCTGGTGCTCAGGTGTCTGACGCCTGGGGCATGGGGGAGGGGATGCAGATCGCTGGGCTAAGTAAGCAACGTGCTAGGCTGTGTTTTCTGTTTCCATTTTACTCTCTAAGTCTTTGCGTTCCCCAAGGCTTTTTCTGGAGGGGTAATAAAATAAAATGGGTGAAACAAAGCCATAAGCCAGTTAAGTCTGAAAGACGTGTCATCTCATCTAAAAGGAAGAAACGGACCATTTCCATGCCTGAGGCTGACAGCAACGCCTGAGCTGGCAATAGTGCTATTCCATTTGATTTATAGAATAATGGGGTGACAAATGATGACAAAAATAAACTTTTACTGCACTGAACTGCTCCTTTATTTATGAAATTTGGCCAAGTAGTGAAATCTTTTATCTGCAAGTTGTAACATGGAGTGGGAACGAGCGATTATGGTGTGGTAATAGTGATCCGGCGGTGGAGGCTGAGTCAGTTGGAAATGGATTGAGGTAAAATAACTACCGCACCATGATAAATGTGAACAGCGCTTTGCTGACAGATGATCTAACAGGTGTTCATAACAACTATATAAGAGGATTTATTTATGACCAGCCACAGCCGCCGCACTGTAAATCAACCCCAGCAGCTGCACACCGCTGAAACCAAGTCCCTGATGGAGGAGCCGTGCAGGAGCCCAAAGAACACAATTCACTCCAGAATCTTAATCATCAAATAACATTTTTTTTAGGTAATTACACCACAGCACAGAAATCATAATTACTTCCAATTAGAAAACTGAGCTGTCCATAACTTTGTTTACAAAATATTTTTCTGTAGGCCCTGTGGCTTTGATGAGGCCTGCGCACTCCGGAGACTCCAGGGTCAAGGACAGCAAGCCCATGGGTGACGGCGAGTTCTGTGTGATGCCAGCAGGAGGCCCTCTCCCGGTGACGTCACTTGTCAAGGTTCAAAAGGCTACCTTCACGTTGGGAGGACATTTGGTTCCCCCACACTGCTATATCACCCTCTCCCCGGCAGCGTGTTTGAGTGCACAACACAGTCTTGGCTGTCACCCGGCCTTGACGGCCAGTTTACTGACAGAGGGACATGTGCACACCCATGGAGGTGTTCGAAATGGGCACTTAAGGTTGGGTTGGGGAGCCCACCTCCATGGAACCTTTCCAAATTACTCTGCAAAGGCAGAACTTGACACTTTTCTTTTTGCAGGCCATGGCCTTAACGACTCCTTCCTGTTATCCATGAAGATGGTAGATGCTGCCATCAGACAAGAGTCCTCACTCATCACATCGTTTCAAAACAGAACGAAGCACACACACAGCATGGCTCCTACATGGGGTGAGTAGATAGATGCTCTTTTGTGGGGAACATCATGATCTCAGTTGGGATACGATTTGAGAGCTATTCTCTCCTCCCTCCCGTATTCTGACACTTTCCCCTTCCCTCCCCAGCCAGGTAACGAGAAGGGTGGACAAGGAGAGGCTTCCCCATTCTTTCCACACACCCTTGTGGCATCTGCAGGCTTCCAGCGCCGACATGACTGAGCCCACTGGCAGACGTGCGTACCGATCAGGTTTCTAAATACCTCTAGCTCTCAGGATAAAGGTGCTTCTACTTGTAAGCCTGGACACTTGGTGTCTCTGGCCCTTAAGCTGTAGATGAGAAACCAGTGTCTTAGAATGTCATTAAACACAGGTTTGAGTCCATGGTAATGATTCCACATTTGAGTTCTGAAGTTTGCATAATTACTGAACCAGTTAGGAATTACATGTATACATAAGATTGGCTTGAGAGAAACACAAACATGAGATTAAAAATTTCAGCATCACTTCAACTCATAATTGCTTAACCAATATCCAGTTACCAATGGAATTTCATATTCTTTAGCTGCTTTGACTCTAAGTCCAAAAAGACTTCATTTTAGGACCTTCAATGGCATAGGAGATAATTGAAACCCTCAAAGAAAAAAACATCTAAAATTGGCTCACAAGTAGGACAGTTAAACCAACAAATGTTATTTAATCATCAAATAACATTTTTTTAGGTAATTACACCACAGCACAGAAATCATAATTACTTCCAATTAGAAAACTGAGCTGTCCATAACTTTGTTTACAAAATATTTTTCTGTAGGCCCTGTGGCTTTGATGAGGCCTGCGCACTCCGGAGACTCCAGGGTCAAGGACAGCGAGCCCATGGTGACGGCGAGTTCTGTGTGATGCCAGCAGGAGGCCCTCTCCCGGTGACGTCACTTGTCAAGGCTCAAAAGTCTACCTTCACGTTGGGAGGACATTTGGTTCCCCCAACCGAGTTTTTAACCAACAAAGCCTTTTTCTCCTCATCTCTCATTCAATGGTTCCCAACCTTTTTTTTTCCTGCCTCTACACTGTTTACAAGTGTAGTATAGCCCGCCTGTAGCATCCCAACATTTGTTTCCCCTGCAAACTGCTGCAGACCACCAAGGAGAGGGTCGGAGCGTGGCTATGGGAGAGAGAGAGGAGACTGTGTGAGAGGGGAAGGGGAAGTGAGGGCAAGGAGAGGGAAAGGACATACCACTTTTTGGTGTGTGGGCAATGTTGCTTTATGGACAAAGGTATTTAAAAAACATTTTAAGATACAGCCTTAGTTGAGCCCAATACGCTTTTCCTTCTTCTACTTTTGGAAACTCTGTTCTCTAAATGCCACCCCACTTCTAAGACTTACGTAGCTTCATTGCCCCAGTTAAAACTTCTCATACATCGCTAACCCGATGAGGACTTCTTCCCCTACATCAATAGCTCTTCCTGGTGTGATGTGACATTAATCACGTGACTGCTTCACAGTGTTCCCCAGAAACCACGTCAGCTTTCAGACGGCTGTGTTCCATGTTTGCTGCTCAAGGGATCATATGAAATCTAAAACATTTTTCCCAAACACCAAGTGCACACAGTCATTAATGTTCAGGTCCTATCTTAAAATTCTGCTTATTCCAAACACAGGTGAAAACTGGTAAAAAAAAAAAAAAAGTAATGCTACCAAAACAGGAAGAGAATACAGCATTTACTTAGTTGTACTGGATACTGTTTGTCAGCAAGTCACACAAAGAAAGGAGACACAGTATGTGCAGATTCAAAAAAAAATCTTCTGTTCCATCTAAGGGCATATTTTCCTATTAAACAAAATTTCCATTCATTTGAGAGTATTAACATTATCATAAACTTGATTTTTTTTTGGTTCCTCTAAAAAGCTCAAGAAGAGATTAAAAGTGATCATCAAAACTTCCTGAGGTAACTGGTCAAGTTGGAAGGCAGAATGTGGAGAAAAAGAATTTTAAAAAATAAGCAAGCACATGACCAGAAGAAAGTAACTGCCTTTCAATGAACCGACCTTCAGCTGATGAAGGAACAAGAGCTGAGTGCACCCAGTGGCTGGCTGGTCTGGTCCGGCCACCGGGGTGAGGAGAGTGGAGGTGGAAGTGAAGAGATGGGTTCAGCAGGTCTCTAGAGGCTGTTTAGTGCTGTTGGACTTGGCGCCTGAAGTGAGCAGGGGGGGGGGGGGGGGGGGGGGGCTTGTGTTAGTATGTAAGCCAAATGTGTCTGCAAACCAGGGACCACTGACTTAGCACACTCCACATTGCCATTTCTTTACTGCCAACTGGATTGTAGGTTTCTTGGGGGCACAGAGCATATCTTCCGTTTTACTATACCCCTGACGAGGGTTAGTGAAGTTCTTCATCGTCTGCAGTGGATGCAGTTTTTAAATAATAAGGGTCTGCTAACTTCTTAAGATGGGGGTCCCCACTCTTATGTGAAAGATTTTTCTACCTTTAAAACATGTTCCCTATAGTATCAAAAAGATTACACAGAGGGAACAAAAAAGGTGAAAGGACTTAGGTTTACCCTTAGCTCGTCCAACTTTTCTTTTTTTAAATCTCTCCTTATATTATTCATCATTCTGGATTCTTCTTTCTCTAAGAGTAACTTCTAAATTCTTGACAGCAGAAACACAGGTTAGAGGGGCAAACTTTTTGTAAGCTATGATAAAGTTACTCAAATGTTTGCAAATATTGGGTTGGCCAAAAAGTTAATTTAGTTTTTTCCATTAAGATGGTTCTAGTAGCACTTAGTTGTCTTTAACTTCATTCGAAACAATTTTGTTAGATTGTACTGTGACAGCTGTCACATCATGCCCATTAGAAAACAAAAAAAGTATGTAAATTGGTTAATTTTTTGCAGCCATTTTAATATTGAAGATGGAAGAAAATAAGCAACATTTTCAGCATATTATAATGGCTTTATTATTTCAAGAAATGTAATGACACAACTGAAATGCAAAAAAAAAAAAAAGATTTGTGTAGTGTGTGGAGAAGGTTCTGTGACTGAGTGAATGTGTCAAAAGTGGTCTGCAAAGTTTCGTGTTGGAGATTTCTCGCTGGATGATGCTCTGCGGTTGGGCAGACCAGTTGAAGATGATAACAATCACATCAAGACATTAACTGAAAACAATCAATGCTCTATCACATGAGAGATAGCCGACGTACTCAAAGTATCCAAATCAATGAAGTTACTGGTGAAAATGAAAAATGTGCCCTTTATTTTACAGAAAAAACTAGATGGACATTTTGCCAGCTCAATGGTTATCAAGAAGGGCACATACCCGATTTTAATTTAGTAAATTCTTTGTTATCATCTCTTTAGGATAAAAACATTCTCATCTTATAATAAATAAAGCAAATCTATTTTGATACTAAAAACTAGGCTCACTCTGAAATATACAATGAGAGCCATTCTTCAAAATTGGTGTACATAAAATGTCCCATTAAGTGGACATTAAAATGAAAAAATATAGGTAGAATTAAGAATTCAACATTGACTAACTCGACTCAATGGGACAATTTAAAGATAATCATGGGTTATGACAAAGTTAAAGGAAATATGAGACAAAGGAATTCTGAATCATTGTACAAAAAACCCCAAGAAAACTCAAACCTGAACCTTGGGACTTTGGTCATTTTTCTAACTTCACTTATGTGAAAAATATTTTAATGATATTAAGCTATTGATGTTAAAGTGGTTTCAACTGTTAGCATACTACGTTATCTTACTGATATAATAAAGATTTTAAATCTAAGTTAGCAGCCAAAAATATTATCTTATGCAAAAGTAAATCTATAACACAATTGGAAAATCCACCTGGTTTGAAAATGGTTTTTCTTTCACTAAACCTGATTGCTTCTCTGTATAATACATAACACTCAAAATATTTACTTTAAAGAAAACTCAGCATATAAACTTCAAGATTATAAGTAATTTCCCATTAAAAATGCAAAGACAAATGCTCTTCATATGCTAGTTTATTCATCTTATTATTCAGAGATAATTTCATGATGGCTGATTACAATACCAGGAAATTCATACAACAAAATTTTGCACAAACTTTGTTGTTTTGGCATTTAATTCTAAAAAGTATGCTATCCCACTCTTGCATGCCAAGCTGAGAGGCCATTTAGACTATTTCTAGGCTAATTTTTGCTTACTGCAGGAAGGAGGGTGATTTCCCATAAATTTCAAAATTTCCAGTTCATGTCCATCATTGTTGAAAAAGAGGAGGAGGACAAGAAGGACAGAAAAAGCAGTAGGACAGAGAAAATGCCACATGGATTCAAGAGTTGAGATAACTGACAACAAAATGTATGTTCTTTGGTTAGCAAAGCAAAGAGGGAAAGGACTGCACACAGGATAGATGCACACTAGCATTCTAAGGCAGGAGACAAGAATGTCAAGAGTGTATTCTCCCCCCACTGCCAGATGGAAGGGCTATTATTATAAATGAAAGGCAGCAGTGGTGGATGCCAGGCACTTTTGTTGTGTGCCAGATTCTGAAGTCCAGATGTAAGCAGGTTACCCCTGGGACAGGACGGGCTTTAGCTCCCGCAGCAGAACAGAGCCAATCACAGTTCTCTCAGTGTTTATGATGAGCTGTGCCGTGGAGCCCTCCTTGAGTTCCACTGTGACTAGCATCAGTGACCCACTGTGCACAGTTTTAGCTGCAAACCTGTGAGAAAAAAAGAGAGAGAGACCTTTTATCATGAGGGGGAAAAAGGAGACAGTATACATTCAAATAGGTTTAAAATAACTCTTTTTTCTCAGTAATGTACTACAGGTTCCCTACTGCCAAAAACCCAAAGCCAAGCGTTCTTCTGAAAAACACAATGAACTGCCCAGCACCAAGCTCACCACAGCAAGTGACTTGAGTGCATCTGTAGAACGGAACTGGAAAAGGAAGTCTATTTTACTCATTAGCTGAACAACAGACGCATGTGAATAATTCCCGATTTCTATAAATTGGGAATCATTTATTTTTTTGATAATTTAACATTTTACTATGCACAGGGTCACTTAAAATAAACCACCATATTTTTATTTTTAAACATGTTAAGAAAAGATACCTTTCTCAAAGAGCTTGAAATTTTAGTTCCTTATATCTGAAAATGATTACACAAAAGTTAGATAATTTAACATGCATTACACAATTTTTAAGCTTTAATGAATTCTCGCATGTTGCAGTGTTCAAATTCAATCTCTAATCTTGATAACATGTAACAAATCACGTGACAGCCAAGTGCAGTATTACACCTCCTTCCTCTGAAATTTTTTTTAAATGTTCAGAATGCCAGATACTTCTTTTTGCTTTAGAATAGAGGAAACTTGAGGTCTAAGGCTCCGTTACTAAATTCCAAGACATGAAGAACCTACTAATTACATGGAATTAAAAGCAAAACTAGCCTTTTAAGCACTGCAATGGACTGAAAAGCCGTTGGAGGCACAATGAACTTGTGTCAATCCTGCTAATTCATTCTGCACGCACAGTTGAGCCCCAGAGACCTGGCGGAAGAGGACGGGGTATTCCTAGGCCTCCATTTTCCACATGGTGCATGTTCCAGGCTTTTTGGGGGGAAGGGATTTGATTGCAGGGATGACTGGAGAAAAACAAAGTTGCTGCACATGAGCTTTTGAAAACACTAACAAGTGTAGAGCAGGTCTGTGACCTGCTGTGACCCCACTTTGCAGGGCCAATCCCCTTTCCCCTTTCTGTGTGACACGTGTCTGAATCTGAGCCATCTGCCTCAATTTGCGCAACATCTTCAGTCACAATGGCACCCAGTTAGGCCTGACAACAGCTCACAATACATAAAAATGAAACTGCCGTGCTGTCAGCACGCTGAGGTCTATTCAAGAGCAAACCAACTGGTCAGTGTCTCATGTCTGACAATTAGCATGGGCCCTGCACGGAGCTGGAGGCGTCCTCTGGGATCTGTTTAATTACCATCAACATAAAAGAGGGAGTTTATCAGGAGACACTCAGAAAAACTTCACACCCGACTTAATTAAAATATTAGCCACTTAAGCAGGAAGCAGATTTTCTTTAAATGAAAATTTCTTTTTTGAGGTTTTTTTTTAAATGACATCAAGATCTCATTACACATTAGATTTTTTTTGAAAACTAAAGCCATTTTTGGTAAAAAAAAAAAAAAAGAATCACAAAAATCAGTTTCCCAATAATTAGAATACTGCATCAAAAGCAAAACAAAAATGCTAATTTTACTCAATTGAAAATATTATGAACACCTTTAAGTTGAGTTTTAAAGTGGTAGCTAATGGGTTGTTGATCAAATACATTAGAAACTTTGCCAATTCTTTATTTGTGTTTTTGCTCTAAACACACTGAAACTTGTAAGGAATCAGACAAAGCAGTTTTTCTACTGAGGGAAGCAATTGTAACTGTAGTTTAAGAACAGAAATCATACCAGTGTTTTAAAAGAGGTTTTATAAAGTTCTTAACATGCATATCCATCTGCTCTTCAGTCACCCACATGATACACTAGGAACAGGGCACCTCAGTTTAATCTTTGAGAGCATAGGAAGATCACAAGCCCCATGACCCCTCTTTTCTATCACCCTTGGAGGTTTATGCATGTCTTTTGTCTAAGTGTTGGAGGCTGTATGCTTTGGGAGAATCCCGTTTCTGTGCTTCTGTTAAACCTGCCACCAAATGATACTAGGTGGCTCCACTGTCCCACTCATTTACGGAACTTCCCCCACAGATTTGATCATCACCAAACATTTCAGCAGTGGCTCCCATTTCTGACAGGGTTGTAATTATGTAAACAATAGCCTTATTAGTCCCTTTATTTACTTAACACTCTGTGCCTTGGGACCATAGAGAAGGAGATTATGTCTGAATAGGAACACAAAAGCACTGTTTGAATTTCATGGTGATATAGCCTAAAGGCACATTTTATCTCCTTTCTATTACAAACTTAAAGTCAATATTAGAGTAATATAAGCTCAGGAGTCATAAATGTCAAATTTGATGTGAGTCTGATTACAAAGATTAGTATTTTGTACATGTTTCAGAAATCCTATTAACACAAAATTCTCAAAACTGTAAAGAAGAGGGCATGGAAGAAGTGATGTATTTGCTTACACCGCAGTGGAAACATGCTAAACGAATCATCCCAGCAATCAAATCTGTTAGCTGGTGTAAAAGCTACTGCCTTTCAACTAGGTCTCCATGTCCCGGTGGGCACAAATGGCGGGAGCGATGCTCTGAAGAAGGCCAGGAGATCAGATGTTCTCACACTCCTGCTGCCTAGTTCAAAGGATATATTTGATTGGAACACAGCATGATCACACTGGTTTCTTTTGGTCCATGCAAAACAAAAAACACTCCCCCAAATTAAGCCAGTTAGTGACTAACAAACAGCTTGGCTTTTGGGTATAAGAAGCATCGATTATAAAGACATCTTGGGTCAAATACTTATAAACTACATTTAATAGCTGACATCAAAACCTTTGTACTTGGCCTCAAACTAAGATCACACAGTGACAAAATTGTTTTAGGAGGCATGTGAAGGTTTTGATCATAATGACAATAGCAGCCACGACTTATTAAGCGCTTTATGGGTACTACGTACTTCCTCACTTGTGTTATTTCATTTGATTCTATGAGGGAGACCACTTTACAGGTGAGGGAACTGAGGCCCACAGAGGTGGAGGGAATTGCTCAGGGACTCACGGCTCCTGCATGTTCCAACAGGAGTTTTGAACCTAAGTACTCTAATTCTAGATCACACAGATTCTCCTAATTAATATATGCAAACATGCGCTCTTAACATTTGTTTTTTACTAGTCAATATATTAAAAAGACTCTGCTTCCTTATTTACCTAATATGAATATAATCTATTTATATTCCCAAAAATTTAAAAAGGAAGATTTTTCCTTTCAAAAATTGTGCACCAGACTTTGTACTATTTTGTAATTCAAAGAACCTTGCATGATGCTTTGTCATAACATATTTTAAATTTCTGCCTTTAAAGGTTTAAAATATTTAAAAGTCTTCCACCAGCCACTCCCTCAAAGGAGATGCCAGCAAGGAGAAATACGACACACCCTGAACAGAGCTGTGACAGGGGAGGGACCACTGGGAGACCAACCGACCTCAGACACCAGCAACACCACAAATAAGGACAAATACGTGGTTGACAGTTAAAGATGTATTGCCTATGTACGACGGGCTCCATGGTATTAAAAGAATACCATTTGGTATTTTTCATAATCCATTTTCATCCTACCACCAAGCATTTGCTGTTTGTAATCACCAACTGAGAAGATAAAACTGTTCGGATATATCTGTATTTCATCTTATTAAATGTCTCTTTGTTTATTAGCTCTAGCAATTGGCATTTAATCTTTGAAGCTAAGAATTCTTGAGATTAAAGAAAAAGGCAAAATAAGCTGGCTGCCAAACCTAAATGAAAGTATGAGCCACTCTTCAAAAAAGTTAATTTATCTTAACTTGACAGAATTATGGAAACAACAGGTCAAATAACAACAAATTTGAACAAATGTATTATCTACAAAAACATGCATTATTTCTTTGTGCACTTAAATCACACTTTTTTTTAGATTAGTGAGAAATTAGCTATGGACCACAAATGCTCTTTGTCAGCGGGGAAAGAAATCCTACAACTCAGTTGTTGTAACTGGAATATTAATAGGACAACATGATTTAAAAAATATCTGAGAGGCTGCATCAACCTCCAGGGTATTCACAAACAAAATTTTTTACACAGAATCCTATTTGCCACACTTAATGCAACAGCTCTGAGACATGCTTTTTCTTCTCTTGGATAGACTTCCTGGTTTCTGATTTTTCTATTCTGAGTTCAATTTTCTCATGTTTTCTGTTCTACTGGTTACCAGAAGCTGTGACAATGGCCCACTCAGGCTAAAACTTTTTTTCCTCACTCTGTACATGAAGCCTTCAATTACTGCCTGCTGAAGCAGACAGAATCCTATTAGTAAGAAAGACGATCACAAGATGCAGTGCCCTGCCCTAGCTGTATAAAAATAATTAGTCCAAAGTTGACAAATGTGTAATGAAGTCCCACAATGATTATATGTAAGAAATACTAGTTTGAATAAGCCTCCTAACATCAAATACCTAAGCATGGTCATATGGGGTACTATTTTCCAAAAAAAATTAAAATGATAAATCCTTATTACTTTGAGTTAATATAATAGAACATTTTAAACAGGCAGAGAATTTGTGAGCTTTAAAAAATTCCATTTTGTTGACTGTAAAATTATATTTTAAACTTAAGCCCATTACACTATTGAATTAATATTGAGAAAAAATTTACATGTAATTCAAGTTTAGAAAATTTATCCAAAGCAATATATTTTCCATTATTCTAAAAAAGTCTGCCAGCAGAATTGCATATTTCCTTTAACATTCTGATAAAGAGTTAAAACAAAAAATAAGGTACCACCATAATTTAGAACCCTCTCTTTTCTATTCTCATGTTTAGAGATGGCATGAAAAATTATTTCCCACACTACCTGGTCAACGATGCATGCTCTTTCTTTGTACAGGAGAGCTACAAAATCAGAGTGTACTTTCTCAAAGGAGACATGAAACAATCCAGTTATTCCAGAGCATTTTTGGTTTGTCTGTTTGGTGGGGGTGGGGCAGGATGGGGTCTAATAACAGAAAATTAAATCATAAAATAAATTCTTACCCCATTGTCTTTGATTCCTTTTAAAATTGTCAACCCAGAAGGAAAGTCATCAAGAATACCTTTCTCTCATTTTTATAAGAAAATAGTTTTGTATTCCTATTATAAAACTGTTGCATTGTAGAATATTATGTCAAATGGTGAAATTAAATAAAACTTAAAGAATTTTTTTAAAGCAAAAATCAGCTGCGCAGTTTGGTTATTTCTGAAATATCCAAATGTGCTTTCCGCGTAAAAATTAACAGAGGTCCACATTTGTTTTTCAATGAGATGCTGCTCAGAGCCTGCGGAGATCAAAGCAGGCGGACAAAAAAGCAGTGCTGTCCTCTAGTGGACAGCCGCCAACCTGAGAGGAAGCTGACTTCTAAATCGGTTGCACAAACCTTTAGACCTGTTGGAGATCCTGAATCTGTCCTATTGTAGAAAAGACCGGAACCTCGTACCTTTATACTAACAACTGTTTATACAAAATTCTGTTTTAAGACAGATTATGTATGGTGACCACAAGTATCAGTGCTTATAAACATTAGGGCACCAAGACAACAAATGTTATTGTTTTCCATGATGGTCCTTCAAAATTACCCATTATTCAAATATTCCAGAGTTATCAGGGAAAAAGTAATAAAACTAAAAAACAAAGACAATAACCCAAAGGTTGATCAACCTAAGAACAGAAGAAGATGGAAATACCAAAGACCTCACCAGGAAGTGACCGTGCCATTCACATCTGTAACCCTAGCACTAATCAAATCTGTAACAACGATCTTAAAAAAAATACTGGATGAAAAAAGAGAATAAAATAAAATCACTCGAAGCATAAAAGTAAACAGAAGAGGAAGAAATAATTACTAAAATGAGATCATACTATAGAAAGAACTTTAAAATTAAAAATATTAAGTTTAGTTTGATCTGATTTTACCTCAAGATACAAATTTTAAAATAAACTACAGTGATATAAAGGATCTCAAGTTTAGTAAATGCTTCTATACAGGAAATGAGGTTACTAAAAGAGTACACTAATGCAAGGAAAAAACAGTGGATGAAGGAGTTACACAATGTGGATATTTTAGGATGGAAACTATAGTATAAACACCAGTATTTCCCCTATTAGAAACCATTAAACATGTAGGGACTCAGTGGATACAAACAAGGACTCACTGGATAAGTGTAAAGTCCAGAAATGAAACAAGTTGTTCTTTACTTGTACTTCAATTAAATAAAAAAATTTTTATTTTAAACCTGAAAAAAAACCCCAAAACTGTCTTTAAATGTGTTGATAAATTAAAAAGTTGAGTGCCAGGTTGCCATGGATACACTGTTTCAGTCATAGCACTAGCCTTCCTAATAGTTACAGAAGTAACAAGAGTAAAACATTTATTCTACTAAGACTGTAATTATTCCCAAATAGTGTATGTTCATAACTTGCAAATTAAAAAAGTGACAGGGTAGACAAAATGCAAACCAGATTAAGATATATAAGATATAAGAATAAAAGTAACTGATGAAAGCTGTTCTAGGGTCTTACTGAATAATCTAAAAACAAAAATAGAATCATAGCAGATACAAGGTTTTCTGTTTTCACTCAAATTTCACATTTTCTCCTTATGGGGTCAATTTGCTGTTCATGAAAGGGCCAAATGGGTAAGTAGTCTTTTTAACAATATGAATGTTTATGAATGTCAGAATTCCTGAAACGGAGTTAATGTGTAAAATAGCTGAGACTGCTGAAAGACAAACTTATAGTCTAAGACTGTTTCATAGCTATTCTAACTGTAACAATATACTCTCTTGCTGGAGGACATTGGGGTAGATATAGGAAAGAACTAAATCAAACATCTTGCCCTGGCTAGTGTGGCTCAGTAGACTGAGTGCCAGCCTGCGAACCAAAATGCTGCTGGTTTAATTCCCAGTCGGGGCACACGTTTGGGTTGCGGGCCAGGTCCCCAGTAGAGGGTGCATGAGAGGCAACATACATTGATGTTTCTCTTCCTTTTTTCTCCTTCCCTCTCTGTCCCTTTAAAAATAAATAAAAAAAATTTTAAAAACAAACAAACATCTCACCTATTGGTACCCCTTAGTGACTAATCTGTAAAAAGAAAATAAACAGGGAAATACATTTTAAAATTTGGCATATGGCCATCATTAACTCTTGATAATTCAGGGCAGTTTCACACTGTAGACTTTGGAACACCTGACATATAACTACTGGCTAACATGCAGATTCCTGGGCCCTGTACCAGATATACTGAATCTGAGTTTTTGGGCTTGGGTCCCAGGAATCTGCATTTTATATAAACTCCCACATAACTTTTTTGTACAAAAAAACTTCAGAGATTTTGGAGGTAGAGCTTTTAGTTTTCTGCTTTGTGGTCACTGAACATTGGTACCTTTATCAGAGAGGAAGCAATGTAATAAAAGCAAATGTACCTTGGTTTCTACTTTGTTGAATACAAATCTTTTTCTTCAACCCTCACTTGATTTCTTTCTCAGAGAAGCACAGGAAATTTCTCCTGGCCCCAGACGAACTTCAGATTCTCACTGCTAGTCTCTTTAACCTTCTCCCCTCCAGCACAGTAAATCTTGTGTCAGTTCCTAATCTAGTTTACCTAGTTAACTGCTAGTTAATCTAGTTAACTGCTGTTCATTCTGCTGTTTGCATATACTTTACACATTAGTTTACTAGCACTGCCTTAAGTAATACACTTCAAGATGTTTACACTGCATAGTATATCTCATATATTTTAACATGAGTATCTAACACAACACATTAAGAAATTCAGCTGCTTATTCATACATGATCTTTGATGGTTTTTTGGTTCCCATTCCTGTTATCTTTATCATGCGGTAACTGTAATTTGGAAAACAGCAAATTGGCACAAGGACCATAACTCTGTACACCTCAATAAGATAATTTTGTTCTCAGAGAGCCACTTTAAAAAAAATCTTTATTGTATTTTTTTCATCACCATTTAGTTCCCTTACACTCCCCACCCCCAGCAATCACCCACTGCTGTCCATGTCCGTGAGTCCTTTTTCCTTTTTGCTCAGTCTCTCCTCCCCTGACCCAGCTGTCATCCTGCTCCCCATCTATGAGTCTTTTTCAATCATCAAGTAAGTACCACAGAAATGAAAACAAAGTTAAATTTTTCAGTAGTATACTGGTTGGTTTTCTGATATTATTGCTCATTTAGAAAATTAAAACTAAATGTCATATAATCTAACAGTAGATACGCTTTCTCAATTGATCTTTAAAAGTGGTTAACTATATAGAAAACGCTTCCAGTTTTCCAAGTCAATTCCATAAAACCTGTGCTCCTTTAATCAGCTTTATCTTAATGGAGACCATTAATGGTGATGTGTTAGGAGCCACTTTCTATTATGCATTCAATTAAAATTTCTACTTTATACTATTATACACTTTTGCATATTAATGAAGATTCATTTTTTCTAAGCTGATTCTTATATTATGTATTTTAACTTGATATTTAATGTAAAATATTAATATTTTGAAGAGTAGTATAAGAATAAATTATTCCAAAACTAGACAATGGGAGCTCATTCACTGAATGGCCAGAAAAAGTACTCTAATGTTTATTAAAAAGTCCTTTTGGAAAGAAAAGATCCTGAAAAATTAGAATGAAAACCAGTCAAGAATAATTTATTGAACCGAAATTTTAATATCTTAAAACACTAATAGTAAAAATATCTTTTATACCTTTTTAAAAAGTAATATTAAATGATTACCATGGATAAATACAGGAATGGCTTAGTTCTACTCTTCATATACTCAGAAAAGCAACCATCACAGAAAAATTAAGAAGGTACTCAAAAATCTTACAGGGATTTCAATTTTATGACTAACAATTAAATAATATATAAACTTATTGATCCCACAGGGTAATATAATACTAAACAATACAGTTAAAAACATTAATCAATAATGGTAAAGTGTATATATTTGTTATAATATAAAAACTAATTATTTCATTTTAAATGAAATTAAGAAAGGCATTGGTACAGATTTTATTAACAATTTTTACTTTAAATTATTACTAAGTAAAAAAATGTCAAAATGTTAAATATGCTAGATAATAATTTTCATCAATATCTGTATGAAAAATACCAATGTGTTTATTACCTGGAAGCTTTCTCAAATTTAGAGCATTATTATAACTGCACTTAACTATAAAATCATTTTCAATTAAGTATGATGAGACTTGTGAGGCAAGTTAAGACAGTGCAGCCTATGCTTATTACATAGAGGCATTTTATTCACTCTGAGTCTGTAGCAATGCGAGCTCCTCCCCCAAGCTGCAGAGCCAAACACCAGGCCACTGCTGATAGGACTGGGTTAGAAAAGTGTCAAGACACCACGGATGTGAATGAGGACCAAGAACATTAAGTGTGAGTGCAATCTTTGCATTCCAAAGCCAAATATAAATGGTTCTCTGATATGTGCCTCTCCTGCATTAGTATGATAATTGAGGGTTGACTATAATTTAATCTTTTGAACAAGCATTAAGTGCCAAACTACCAGGACAAGTCACAGGCAAACTATGATTTAATAAGAATTACAAAACTGTGCTAAGTGTCTTTCTTAGTTTATTCCTCAACAAGAAGATAGCTTTCATGTTAGTTGTCTTTGAAGGTAATTTGGCTATTTTCTTTTAAGAAACAAAAAGCTGGAAAGTTGCCATCGCTTTCAGAAAAGTTAAAAATCCACATATAAAACAAAACAATAACCGAGAAGTTCCAAAATAAAGAAGGGTTACTCTGTATTTTTGTACATTACAGAGAACATACTAAAACAGATCTGAAGTACTGCTGGATACTAGATGTGTCAGGTAAAATTTGGTACTGCATAAGCTAAAAGTTACAGTTAATAACTGATATTTTGGTGTTCCAGTAATTTCAATAATTCAAACAATCCGTAAGTAAAACAGGACAACTTCTGGTGGAGAACATCACCCAGGAAAGGAAAAAGAAGTATTTAAGGCAGAAAAGAATTAAAACAGGAAAATTGAGAACAAAAATATTTCACTGTAAAGGCTTCTGTTCATTCTTTCCCCTACTGAACAACATTAACTGAAAGATAAATTTTATTTGCAGGGTAGTGCCAGTATGATTACCTTGTATCAGTTTTATTATTTTATCACTGCCCTGAGATAGAGAGCGCCTATGATAAATTAAGAAATGGGAACATCAGACCTTTTCAGCAACTTAAGGACCTTTTTCTCAAAAAAAGAAAACAACACCCTCCCCCGCCAATAAAAAAAACCCAGACGTACAAGTAAATTTGTTTTTTTGACTGGCACATGGAGTTTTCATCTGTGATATTTAGTACATGAGATCGGGTAGCTCTGGATAACGGCAAATCAAGACTTGAACTCAGGTTTTGCAAGTCCAATGTTCTTCCACAGATAATACAGAATTTCATTCCAATCACCCTTCTTTTCCCCACCACCCATTTCCAAACAGATGAAGAGCTTTCAAGTCCATAAGAAGTCATAACTTGCGCAAGATTACCCAGCCCAATAACGGCAGAGCTGAGTCTAAAAACCAGATCACCTGTTGTACTCTTTTTATGGGGTCTCTAGCCCCATTTAATTAAAAAATGTATTTAAACGTGAGAAGGTATTCACTTTAAGTTTAATATATACAAATAAAATGGCATAAGTATAACATTACAGTGGAATGGTAGAGAAATTAAAGATGGCTTGCAAGGAGTCCCCTTAAGATCACAATGAACTAAGTAACAAGGGGTAATTATTTTTATCTTTACTTTCATTTCAAGCCACAGGCATTCGTAAGAACACAAAGAGGACAATCATGGTAATCACATTTTCTGCTACCTTTAAGGACAAATGACTTGGACTTCACAATTTAGATGCTTGATGGTGAAGACATTCCTGGTCTAATAAAGAGAAGCTGCATTTGGCCCTATGTTGGTTTTCTGGCAGCTCCCTATTACTGGAAGTGACCTTAGGGGGCTGCTGTTAAAAGGAAATCTGTATGCAGTACCCAAGCTTCCCCTCTTCCAAGTAAAAGAAGTTCAAGTCCACTGCTTTGTAAAACAGGTTTTCCTGGAAATCCACTGAATCTGGTGAAATAAGACAAATTCTCAACTGTACCTCAAAAAAGGCACCTTTACAAGTCATCAAGCTATTATAAGATGCAGGTGCACTACCTGTATCTTTCAGGATGGTCCATACCAGTGTGCTAAGGATTCTAAGGATTGTATGAAATGGGAAAGAGGGCCTGACCCCAAATCTATCAATTAAATATATAATCAGAAAAAAGGAGGGGGGCATAATATATTCAGGGGTTATTTTCAAGGGAAATTATGAGTTGAAAATTATATATTTATACATCGATACAAGTCATTTCCATAGTACATGTTGGTGAACCTACCTGTGTATATTATCTTGGCCAGAAGGAACCACACCTACATTGGCTACATTTACAACCTTCTGAAGGATCACAGAGGAAGTGAAATTCTGTGGTGCAACGATGATTATAGCAGAAGTTTCATTCATTCCTGTTAGCATTCCTGTGAGAGCAAAAGAAGGTGCCCTTTTACTAATTTCTTTATTAAAATTACATTAAAAACTTAAAGCTCATAGCCAAAAGGTAAATTTTTTCCAAGAAAGTAAATACCAGAATGTAATTAATTTATAAGTTAATTACCACAAAAATAAAATGATCTGCAACTGTTTCAAAAATTTTTAAAAATCTTTATTATGTAGGAAAATGTGTAAAAGTACAGTCAAATATCACTCTTAACAAATCTAATTTTAAATACTGTAGGATAAAAACATAGAATTACAAAAATGAAATTCTAATTTTAGTCCCTTTACAATAGACTACATTAATTTGGCTGATGTAAACTATTAAGCTTCTACTTTTAAAGAATTTTCTCCCCTCCTTTTCATGCAAAGATCTCTCTTGCTAAAAATGCTGCTTGAAAACAAATCAAAGTGATTCTGGAATAACTAGCAGCATTACCTGATGAATGGCCTCAATACAATGGACTGAAGTCATCTCAACAATGACTGAAAGTCACTGAGCAGGTTCTAAAAAATGTACACTTATCTAAGCTACACTCAGTGGTAACAGTATTTGCCTAGTGAATGGCACTACAGTTCCTGACAAAAACACCAACTGAAATTTCTAAAGCAAAACACTGAAAACAATGAAAAATATGTGAATGGGAAAACCTTAAATCCCAGAGACATTTCAAATAAGTATTTAAGAAAGAAAGTTAAGCAAAATCATGAACAAAAACCATATTTAACAAAAGACATGCCATTAATATAAAAATCTCATGTAAAAATGTTCACCAAACATATTTAATAACATAGCATACACTTGGAACAAATATTGAGATTTAGGACCTGGGTTAAAATAAAACATAATTATAACAAATGACATATATCTGGATCTGTGATATGTCACTGACACCTAATGATGTCTACTGAAAATGGTGATCTTCTGAGATGTTTGATATATGCACAATAGTTTACAAAATGTATGAAATAGTAAAATTTGATTTCATGTTTTCAAAAGACCTGCGCCTTCAGGAGTATGTATTTAATTAGGTACTTATTGCAAATGCAACCCAACGATTTTAAAAATCTGTATGATTAGCAATATGAAGACACTAAAGCCTAACACTGTAAAAAGACTTATCTAGCTTTTAACAAAGAGCATTTTTACTAACCACTTTCAAACTCAGGGACGCTAGGTTCTATCTTAGACTGTTTAACTTCAATATTAGGCAAAAGCTTTAAAAACGACACAAGCAGTCAAACGCTGCTTTTAAGTAAAGCACAGTGGCTGCTGACATAACACTGTTGAGAGATGTGTGTACTCATTTAGGATTTAAACCTTCTCCATTAAGCTCTATTGAAGAGCAACTGCTGAATAAATGAATGCAACTATGTTTATGTTAAAAGCCTGTTTCCCGCAGCATGTAATTAAAGGAAATGTTGTACAAAGCCAGTACTTTTGTCAAGCTCCTGTAAATGGAAAGATGGATAGCACTCAGAGAAGTGAATGCATTGCTTCATATTTAACCTTAACACTCTTGTCATTAATGGTTTGTCTAACTTGGTCTATAAAAGACAAGGTACTGCTCCATTGAAGTAAAATTAAAAAAATCAACTAAACCATGCTTTTCAGAACAGAAGATTCATTATCGTCAGCTAATGTATTGGCATAAAGCAAAGTAACATCCTATCAAGTAAGGCACACATTCAATCTGCATTCCCACCCCCCTTTATTTTTAACTCATGCTGTTTTATTGTTATAGGCAATTTGTACCACTCAGCATGACAGTGTAAACTGAATCAAGATTAATTTACATGCAAAAGAACACTTAGGAGAGCAGCATGGTAAGCAAATGTATTGTCTCGATTGCTGAGGTGGAAAAAGAACCTGGAAAGAAAAAAAGGTGCTCTAATTAAGGGGCATCAAATATGATTGCTTGTGGTAGTTAAGGGCCAGAAAATAGTAAATGTCTGACCATTTAAAGAATTAGCATCTTGCTGGCTAGGAACCCATAAGATGGATGCATAAATCATAATAAAATTAAGTAAACATTCTACATTTCTTCAACCAGAGATTTTTCTAAATGAATATATATCAGGTATTCTCAAATTAACAAGGAAGAAAACATGCCAAGGTATCCTTAAGTTTCTCCTATAAAAACAGACTTTTAACACGCTGTATAGCCTGCTCATACATAATAAAGGTAAAGTTATTGGAAAAATACTTAAAAACTGTCAGACTACAGAATTTGTTGCTTCATAGAATTTATCTAAATTCTGGGGAGGCAGTAGACAGCACTTAATTTGGGTTAAGCAGTTGTAATTAACTACTAAAATGCAAACCAAATAATGTAAAAAATAAAATAATTCTCGGTTTTAGATTTTCAATTTAATTCATAAGAAGAAAATGAGTAAGAAGAGGCAGTCTGGAATAAGAACTGACTTAGGTCTAAATTAAATTTTTTAAGAAAAAGAGAGATCTTTGTTACTCATAGTACTGAAATCATCCTATGGCTAGATCATTAACTCACTTTGCAAGGCTCAGAACTCAAAGCAATGAAAAAATTATGCTTCTGATGAAGGCTCATAAGATGAGTATTATGAATATGAATAGTATGAATGTACAGGATAAACAATTTTTCATTTAGCACAATGTCAACCTGAGACAGTGTCTTCGGCCATGAACTCTAAATGAATGCCAGCTACTGAGAGAAAGTGACAGATCAGACTGTACATTCAAAACAAAACTTTTTCATTAAAAATATTAATATATACAATCTGTCACAAGCATTCTTATTTGTTATTGTACACACTTTTTAATTATGTACATTTTTAGTATAAACTAGAACGTATCCCTCATTTTATTTTTTTTTAGTTAAATCCAAAATAACATATTTAATGCATTTCTTTAGTCTTAGAATATATATATGCCCTGTGAAATGAAGTATAAAGTAAATTCATTTCATTTAAAGTAGAAATATAGGTTAAAACTACCATGTAACGGCACACACAGACAGTTCTTGTATTTAGTGGCATTCTGCCTTCCAGAAGTTTGCTGTGATAAATACTAAGGGAGGATTTTTATTCTGATTTAGGATTTTCAGTTAGTGAGCCATTTCTAGGTATCTTTTGTGAAATAAGCTAAGCTCATCCATGATTAGTATAACAAAAACATACATGTGTAAAGTTGAGAATTGAGACCTCTATTACCAAATCAGCTGAAATCTATAACTAAAGAGATGCTATTGAAAATACTCTTTAAACCTGTGGTAAATTTGCCAGCATCAAGTCCCATGTCAAAGAATGAATTCAGGAAGACAGACAGAATGATACAGAAATGCCAAGAGACTTGCAAGGATTTACAAATACTTCATATAAGCAAATTTTCAAATAGCTTTATTCAGAGTAGCCTTTCTGCTCTATTAAACATAGCAAACAGCTGCCAGATTTATTCAGACAAATAATCAACAACCATAGAAGTAAAATGGCAGAAGAAAAAGGAATTTTGGCAACAACTCCACAGAGGACCGCAGCTGTTCTCCAAGCGCACCTCTCTTATGCATTTACGGTTCTGTATGGCTAGTCAGGGAAAAATCCCTCAGCCACAGCAGAGCACAAAAAACTTGATAGAAATTCTAAACCAAAGCCGAGGGAGAAAAAGGGTATAAGATAATCTGCTGCTTTAGATATGCTTTAGCTGCACTTTTCTAAAAAAAAAAAAAAAAAAAAAAAAAGCTATATCCCCTTAACAATAAATGTGCCCAATAAAAGTGCCTTATTCAGTCACTCGTGCGCCACTCACCTTGGTTTGCTGAGCAGGTGTAAAGCAGAGAGGCAGGCTTTAGCCAGCAAAGGGTAAGAATAGCAAATGTAAGAGTCAATTCAATTTGTCAATGGAAGAATAAAATTACAAAGATGACTATAATCGACTTCCAAGAAAAGCAAATGCAAAGATGAATTTAGTCATTCTTTTTTTAGCACTTAAAAATTAGGCAGAATAAAAGATTACTATTCATTTACAGTGAAAGTCTTCTACAACAGGTCTTTTAAACATTGTGGATTACACAGACTTATAGAATAAAAATCTTTATGCCCTTTTCCTTAGATGCAGGTATTTGTGTGTGCCTAGTACTTTCTGAGAACTTGACAAATGCAAATCAATGAACTCGAGTTGAAGGCATCTTTGTTTGATAACTCCCTCCAGAGAAAAACATGGCTTAGGTTCCCATAAACTTTAAAAAATAGCTG
The DNA here is from genome assembly GCF_004126475.2 of Phyllostomus discolor. Taxonomy (NCBI): domain Eukaryota; kingdom Metazoa; phylum Chordata; class Mammalia; order Chiroptera; family Phyllostomidae; genus Phyllostomus; species Phyllostomus discolor. The sequence continues at coordinate 48,123,543 of NC_040905.2, forward strand.
ATTACACAGGATTACACATTTGTGATTACACAAAATGTGATTACACATTTAAATATGTCCCAGTTTTATAGATATTATCCGTAATCAAACACACAAATTCAGAAGTTATTTTCCCTCACTCATACATACTGGAGGTTGTGCTTGACTCTGGGGCAAACACAAGATATTAATACTACCATTCTGCTAAAAATATTTTTTTAGGTGCATATTTCAAAATGGTTTAGTTTGGATACAATCTGACAACACAGCATTTCTTTAGTAGAGTATCAGGTCAAAAGAAAATGAGAGTGTTTTAATGCTATAATTAGGACTTCACTTTGGAGGGTAAGTCACTCTACTGTGTGCAGGGAAAAGTATGTTAGTAGGACATGAAAAACAATTCCATAGTAAAAGAAAAAACAGAAATGTAACATTTATAGTGGTAGGACTTTGGTAAGTCCCAAATTTATGACATTTTCACTAATACAAAATACATGAACACGTCACTAAGTTGACAAATCACAACTTCCAGAATTGAAAAGTTAATTATGAATCAATTTATTATTTTAAAGATACATTATCAATTTTCAGATATGCCAGGAAGGTAGACAGACATCACTTTAAAGGTTATTTTATGTTGTAAAAGCAAAGCATTACCAAAAATTGGAAGACTGTGCACTGACATCTGTTAGTAGCTAAGCATGTATGGTAATTTATTTTAGAGACTGGCCAGAACAATACTTAGTATTTGGGATGTCAGTTTCCAGTAAACTGTAGTAATCTCTCACCTTGCTCTTTCTTAAAATCTTTCTCTGACATGGTCACAGGTAAAAGCAGTTCTCCAACAGGTGGCTGAATATTAACACTGAAGCAATCATCCTTGGTACTAAGGAAAAAACACATGAAAGCTGACTAAATGCTTAATAAACAAACACTCTTAATACTATGCAGTTAAATAGATGTAATGAAAACATATGCCATCACAGAAAACAGTATTAAGATCTTGGCTTAAATATCACATCTAAAAAGGCTTGAAAATTTTCTCAGCACTATTTATAGAGAAATACATCTCTTACTCCAATTGGAAAACAATTTTTCCAGAAATATAGTAAATATAGCATTTGACATAGAGCTTTTAAAAAACAGATTATCAGCAAGAGCATATATCCCCTATTACCAGAGAAATATTTTAGTCTGAAATGGTTAAGATTTCTCTTTTAAAGGGTTAGTTTTTAATAAATAAAATTGAGTGACCATACTGTGTCGAGGTATGTACTAATAAAGTAATACCTCATCTGAAAACTTGCTTTCTTAAAACAAAACCCCTCATTTTTAGTGGTGTTAGTTGCTGACATTAGTGATGAACATGTGATAAAAGTTATTATTTCCAAATACAGGCAACTTTGTACTTGTATCAACTAGGAAAACAACACTGAGTGCATGTGTTCATTTAAATCTTGACACTATTCTCTACAGAAATGACTAAACCTGCTTTAAAAAAATTAAGTCATATGTTGGAAGGTAGGTTGATGAGTGTATCAGGATTGTGTTTGGCTGCAAATAAGCAGAGAAGGCAACTAACAATTTCTTGAGATACAGCAGCTTTTTGTTCAGTATTCAACAAGTGCTGGAGTCACGTGTTGAATACTGAACAAAGGCTGCCAAAGGCTGGTGGTTCAAGGGCTTAAAGATGCTGTTAGGGACCCAGGTTTCTTTGGCTTTCACTCACTGGCATTCATCCTCACGGATGCCACAAGGCTGCTGCATTTCCAGGCACCGCTTTTATATTCCACTGAAGAAGGAAGGGTGACGATGGAAGAGCAGTGAATAAGTGAGCCAAGCAAATCTGTTCCTTTTTATTGGGAAAGCAAAAGCTTTCCTGAAAGCCCTACAGAAGGACTCCTACTTCTGTGGTAGAATTGGGCCAATGGGAAGGCAGATAGGGAGATGGGGATTGTGGATAAGAAATACCAAACATCAGGGTTAAGAAATTTATTGAAGGGTGGGGTAGGGACAAATAATGTAATATGAAGAAAGAATATCCATTTTATTTTATTAAATGTTATATTTTTGTAAGCTGCTTTGTATTTGTATTATGTAGACTAGATTTTAAAAAAAGAATGTTCTGTGAAATACCCAAGGCTAAACAATAAATCCAATTTATTAATTCAATAAACATTTACTGGATATACACTTTAAAAAAAAAAAGATTTTAATTATTTTTTTAGAGAGAGGGGAAGGGAGGAAGAGAGGGAGAGAAACATTGATCAGTTGTCTCTCACATGTCCCCAACCAGGGACCCGGCCCACAACCCAGGCACATGCCCTGGCCAGGAATCAAACTGGTTCGCAGTCTGGCACTCAACCCGCTGGGCCACACCAACCAGGGCTACTGAATACAAACTTGATCCCCTGCTCTGTGCAACTCTATGGGGATTTAAAACAAGTGAGATTGGCCCTTGGAGTTCACAAGTCTTGTCTGAGACATGCTTAGAACAGAACAGTAAGTGCTCCACTAGCGATACATGGAAATGTTCCAGTCCACGGAGAAGGGGCTGATGAATGCTGCAGGGGGTAAAGGCGAGTCTATTTCTAAGAGGAAGGAGGGGGCATTCCAGACATTCTAGACTTGTGTTTTGGAAATAGTGAGCAGTGTGGTGTGTCATGAGATGAGGCTGGGGGAACACTGCAGAGAGTATCATACACAGCATAAGCTTTTGCCCCAGTTCTCCCAGGACAGTCCCAGTTTATAGCTGTTGTTCTGGAAGCCCACTCAGCTAATGTCTCCTTTCATTCCCTGAAGTGTTCTCATTGGTATGACAAAGTTTACTTTACTCATATAATTTAAAACAAAGGTGTTTCAATATTTCTTGAAGCAATAGGAAACTATCAAGAGCTTTGATGCAGGAAAATAAATGATCCCATTTGTATTTTAGAGACTCTGGTGGCAATGAGTAAGGTGGAGTAGAGGAGAAACCCAAGGCAGGTAGGTAGGTCAGTTAGGCATCTAATTCAGTCATCTATGTAGGGGGTTTTAGCACTGGATGTGTGTTTTATTTAGTAAATCCTAAAAATGAATTTAAGAGTTAGCTTCTGTTACCTCCAATTTATTAAGTTGAACAACATGCCCAAGGTCACACAGCTAGTAAGTGTCAGCAGTGGGATCTGACCCCAGGTCTCTTTATTCATATTCTACTGGATAAGGCTGTTTCCCCTGGGTGGGGAGGACTGTGCAAAGGGAGGATGGGGGTACTTTACAGTCAGAAGGGACAGATCTGGTGATGAATGGGGGAAAGAGACTTGGAAACTTCTCATGTGAACAATTGGGAGGATGACAACTACTGAGGAAGAGGAGTTTGGGGGATTAAACAAAGTGATTTTGCTTTAATTGTGTTATATTTTGAGCACCACTGAGTTACCCAGGAAGAGATATTTAGCAGATAATCAGAAATACAAATTAATAATCAGAAGGCATGTCAGGGCAGTATATATGAGTTTGAAAGAAATCAGAGTGGTACAGGGAGAGCTGAAGCCTTTTAAGTAGGTAAGGTCACACAGGCAAGAGGATATACCAAGGAAAAGGACGAGGTAGAAACCCTGGGAAGACCTGCATTTTCGTAAAAATGGAAGAATGCAAGTTGTAGAAGAGACTGGGAAAGAATGCACAGGGAGAAAAGGTGTGGGTCAGATATTGGAGGGAAGAATAAAAAGAAGCAAGAGTAACCGCTGACCTTAGCAAGGCAGTTTGGATGGGAGGAGGAATGCAGAATGCACTGAGTTGAATAGGAAATTGGCAGTAGAAAGCAGCAGAAGCTTCATGAGGAAGCAGAGGCAAAAGAATGTTTAAAGACACCCGAGCATGTTTAAAGGCTGAGAGGGAAAAGCCAGTGAAGAGGAAGAAACAAAGGAATAACTGACAAAGCAAGGTCTTAAGAGGAGGTAAATGAGGCAGGGATTAAGAGCATGAGAATGAAGCGAAGGGGTCAGCCCTGGAATGGATAGGATACTTCGGAGAAACAGTAGAGACGAGGTGGTTAAGACAGAAGTGTGGAGGGGAGGGCACCCCAAGGCTAAGTCCACACCTGATGTAGTGGGAGGCTAAGTCACGTCAACAGAAACGTGTAAAGGCTGATGAAGAAGTACATAGACAGGGATACATATATACGTGCAATATACATAATGAACCAACTGAATGTTAAATACAGAGTTTCACTTTCAAAAGACTGAAAAAAAAGTCAGTGTTCACCAAAGTGGAAAGCACAAGGATCTGCACTGAGATAGAAAATCCATTGAGAAAGAACCTATTATTTTTTCTCATTCCTTTTGAACATATTTTTCTGTATATATTTTAGCACATATATGTTAGCACAGTGAGAAAAATAAACATGTATAATTGAAAAATACATTTGTACATATGAGGAATGCATGGAAGAAATATTTTACTAATAGATGTACACAATTAAAAAGTTAGGAGGACCACTAGGTGAAATGATGTTACTACACTATCTTTCCTAGTATCTTCTATTTAATTACAGATGGAAGCACAGCAGCCACCTTGTGACCACGAGGATGACTGTAATATACTAATGAAAAGATCACATGGAACAAAAAGTTGGAAAGACCTTATATCCTTGAAGACATTGTGAAGCTACTCCAGCAGCTTAACTCCTGACTTCTGTTCCTGTACTAGGAAAATAGTAAACTGCTATTCAGTTAACCCACTACAGCTGGGCTTCTCTTACACACAAGTGAATGCAAAATATAACTAATATAACTAATACATAATGTACTTTATAAGCTAGTTTCAGCTTCTAAGGAAGATTTGGCTTTGACTAAAACAAGATGGAAAGCTTACTCTTTACTTTGGAGAAACTTTACTTTCATTATGTCACTGTTTAATGATGTCTTTCTCTTTTCTGTGTGTTTCCTTTTTGACTATTTCGCCCTTTCCTTGTTATTCTCTTCTCTCCCTGCAGCCTTTCTTTGCCCTTGTTCACCTCTCTTTCTTCTCATTTCCTTTGTCTGAACATGGGGCTCAACACAAGTGTCATGACATGACAGGAAATGATGCAAAATGAGTAATGATAGACAATAATTTATTGGACAATATTTTACCAGATCGATGAAGTACTATTATTAGGTTGCTCTAAACAGCATAGTTACATGGGATCAGTTTGCATAATAGTTTAGAGTAGGACAAAATTCTACCTGTTATACATTTAATTGTAATGCATATACTTGTACTACATATAATTTCATTCCACTCACTCCTAGGATCCAAATTGGTCAATTTTCTAGGTATAAACATTGTAGGACTCAAGTTTCCTCATCTACAAAGTGAGAAAAATGGCACTTAACCTTACAGGCTAGTTTTGATGATTGAATGAAATAACATACCCAGTATACTGCTAAATGCATAGCAGATACTCAAAACTGACATACATAATAGAGATGTATCATAATTTAAGCATTTGCCTATAGGTTCTCATTTACAATTTTCCCTATTACAAAGCTTATTTAATATCCTTTGATAGATCTATTTGTTCTGCACAAGCACCAATATTTCCCTGGGCTTGATACCTTAAAAAATGAAACTGCTAAGGTAAACAGTATGAATATTTAACATTTTGACAGATGCTGCAAACTGCCCTTAAAAAGCTGCCATTTAAAGTCCCACAGACAATATACAAGAATATGTGCTTTTTTCTACCTCCCTTGTTAACATCAGATATTAAAATTACTTAAATGTTTTGCCAATCTGACGGATGAAATGTTTTAATTTCTATTTCCCTATTAGTGAAGCTGAACATCTTATGATTATTGGCTATTTGCATTTTCTTGTAAACTGCCTACTGTTATTCTTTCTCCACTTTTCTGTTTTTTTGTTTTTGTTTTTTTTTTTACTTGATTTTGAGAATTCTTTATATGGTCTGGTTATTCAACTTTTGTCTGCTAAATATGCTGTAATACTTTCTCACCACCTCTCACCTGTTAGGGTAGCTATTTTTTCTTCTTTATAGAGAAGTTTAAATTTTTTTTTAATAGTTAAACCTGTCAATAATTTTTCTCCATGTATTTCTTTGGGAGGGGGGCTACTGTGTCTTATCTAAGACTTCTGCCCCCAAGAGTGTGGAAATATTTGTCTATATTATAAACACTTTTATAGTTTTTATGATTAAATAATGAGCCCACCTGGAATTTATTTTAGAGTTATGTGTGGAAGGGAAGCTACCTTTATTCTTCCCAGACAATGGACATCATACCATTTACTGAATGGTCTGTTCTTTCCACACTGTTTTGAAATATTACTTTTATGATATACAAAATTTTTAAATTTTCTGTTTTGTTTCACTGATTCCTGTGCTAATAGTCAATTATGTTGAATAAAAATATGCATGTGGTACTAAAGAATATTTTAAAATTATTATAGGGGAAGGCTCTTTTTATTAAATTTTGGTTTTGATTTTTCTTGGACATTTTCTTTTCCAGATGAATTTTAGAAATTTGTCAAGTTCTGTGAAAGGGCCTACTGAAATGTGACCTAGAATCACATAAAATGTGAACGAATGTGATAATTTGAGTGAGAATACTGACTCCTGTTTAAGAACACAGAATATTTATTATCTTATTTATATCTTCTTTAAATGGCTTTCAGGAAAGTTTTAATTCCCACACAGGTATTATACATTTCTTGTTAATTTATTCCTTTTGTTGTTCTTGTAAATAATCTTATTCATAATGGTTTAAAATTGGTTATTCCTACTATACAGAAATGTTAATTATTTTCTTTTTAAAAAAGATTTTATTTATTTATTTTTTTTAGAGAGAGGGGAAGGGAGGGAGAAATAGAGGGAGAGAAACATCACTGTGTGGTTGCCTCTCATGAGCCCCCTACTTGGGACCTGGCCTGCAACCCAGGCATGTGCCCTGACTGGGAATTGAAGCAGCTACCCTTGGTTCACAGGCTAGCACTCAATTCACTGAGTCATACCAGCCAGTGTAAATGATTCTCATATAATGACTTGTACACATTTCTAAACTCATTAGCTTAAAAAATGGATTTTCTGTTGATTCTAAGATTTCTGTGTTGATAATCATATCAAATAAGCCAGGTACCTCAGTTGGTTAGAGCATTGTCCTGATATGTCAAGGTTGCAGGTTCAATCCCCAGGCAGGGCATATATAAGAAATAAGCAACAAATGGATGGTTAAATGGAATAACAAATCAATGTTTGTCTCTTTCTCAAATCAATAAATAAAATAAAAAATGATAATTTTATCTCTTCCTTTCTAGGATTTATACCTCTGTTTTTACAGAGGTATAAAACCTTTCATACTGGCTAGAATTTCTATCATAATATGAAATAGTGTTGAGACTAGAAACAAGGTTTTGCCTTTCTGACTTAAAAGGGAATGCTTTTGTTACTTTCTGTGATAACAGGTAATTTGTGTGGCCCAAAAGGCTTTTGAGTTTACAACCCCAAGTGGTCTGCACATTCATGTGCTGTCCTTCTGGGTTTTAAAATCAGGGTGATGCCAGCCTTACCAAATGACATGAATGCTTTCCTTCTTTTCCTTTGTTCTAGAAAAGCTTAAATAATATAGAGGTTATTTTTTTTTTGAAGCTTTGATACAATTTAACCTTTTTAATTCATAGTTTATAGTTTTCTAGGAAACCATTCATCAATTTAACAGTGTAGAATTACACACAATATTATTTTGTAATTTAGATTTGTTTTATCACCTTTCTCTTTTCTAATCTTTCTTAGGTGTCTTCTTTTTTTCTTTAATCACATTACTCTAGAGCTTTTCTCTCTTGCTCTTTTTGTACATCTGTGTCTTTTTAAAAATGAGTGTTTTCTATACTCAGAAAACAAGAAATTCTTTGAAAACATATTATCTTAGACCAAGCTTAATAACGAAATTACTGAATTTTGTATATTTGTGTTTATATCTACTTGTATGTTGTTACCTACATATATATCTTCCTTTTTGATTTGCCAATTTCTGTTGTGTGTATTAAAATACATTATGATCATTACTTTGTCAATTTCTCCCAGCATTTAATAGTCTCTGCTTTATATATGACAAAGTTCTGTTATTGAGAAGTTTATAACTGTTTTATTTTTGTGAAGAATTGGAATGAATGGAAATTTTTTAAAAAGTCTAACTGCTTTAAAAATTTTTCTAGTGTTACTATTGCCCTGTTTCCTTTCTGTCATCTATCTGATAGTAAATATACACCCACATACATATATTTTATCTTTCATTCTCAATTTTTCTGTGTCATTCTCAATTAGGCATGGTTCTTATAAATAGCATATGCTGAGTTTTGTTTGTTACATGTTTATGTAAGTGGAATTTAACCTCCTGCCCTGAATCATAACTACCAGGTGCAGCAGGTGTGCCCCTTCCAGCCAACTTATTTTGTTTTCTATTTATCATGTTTTCTTCTCCTTTTTTAAGCTGATCAAGTTTTTAATTTTTTTAAGATTTTACTTATTTACTTTTAGAGAGAAGGGAGGGAGAAAGAGAGGGAGGGAAACATTGATGTGTGAGAGATACATCAATTGGTTGCTTCTCACACCTTTCCCCAACTGGGGACCTGGACTGCGATCCAGGCATGTGCTCTGACTGGGAATCAAGCCGACAACCTTTGGGGCCACAGGCCAGCACTCAATCCACTGAGCCACACCAGCGTTGGTTAAACTGATCAAGTTTTAAACACTCCTTTTCTTATGGCCTCTAGTTGTTTGGAGGTTACATTACATCATATTTGCATTATTTTAGTGGTTAGCTTTAACATTTTAAACCCTAAACGTTTTTTACCCTCAGTCAATCCTCTTGCTAAGCATGACAAGAACATCTCCCACTTGTCCATGTTGGGATTTTGGTTTCAGTTTATTAGGCAAATTTATTTTTTCATTAAGTATGAAGAATTATTTTTACACATTGATAGATCTTACAGGTAGAATTCTTTGTCCACTACGTTTTATTAAATTTTATACTTTTCTTGGCTTCAGATTAAAAAAATCTATTACAGTATATCTTTGAGTAATCCTTTTAAGAAAGGGTCTGTGGGTGGTAAACTTTGTGTGAAAAATGTTGACTTGGTTTCCTCAAAATTTGAAAGGTCATGTCTTTTGCCTTCTGGTCTGCAGAATCGATGAAATATCTGATTCCATTTACATTCTTGCTCATTTTTAGGTAAGCTGCTTTTTTTCTCCATTCTGGAAGATACTTGAGTGGTTTTCTCCTTATTAAACATTTCATTTGGACATCATCTTATTTATTTATTTTCTAAACAATTTTAGCTCACTGATGAGCACCGAAATGTTTTAAAGGTTTAATTTATTTTTAGAAAGAGGTAAAGGGGGCAAGAAAAAGAGGGGGAGAAACATCTATGAGAGAGAGAAACATTGATCTGTTGCCTCCTGCATGCGCCCCAACTGGGGACCGAACATGCAACCCAGGCATATGCCCTGACTGGGAACTGAATCAATGACCTTTTGCCTTGTCGGACCCTTTGCCGTGTGCTGTGGCACTCCACGAACCGAGCCACACCAGTCAGGGCAGGATATCATCTTACTGGTAGTCACTTACATGCATCCTTTTTGGCTTTTGATAATGTCCTTTTAAGCTGAAGGCTTGTGCCTTACTTTTGCTTGGGAAATTTACTTCAATAATTTATTTCTTTAATTATTTCTTCCTTCCATTGTCTCTTCATTTTTTCTAGATCTCTTACTAGATGAATTCTTTTAACCTTTCTTCCATATTTTCCACCCTGTATTTTTATTCTCTATTCCAGCTGATTTCACCGATTCCCTCTTCCACAACAAGAGATCAGTATTCAGTTGCTGTGTCCATTCTACTGTGCATCCAATGAATTTCTTTTGGCATTACTTTTTTAAATCTCCAAGAATACTTTAAAATTTTTCTTATTGTTCCTTTTTCAAAGCAAGCAATATGTTCTTGCTTTACAGATGTATTGTTTTCTTGAATCAGATGTTAGTTACAATTTTTATCTCTTCTCGTTCCCAAACTATCTGCCCCTCTCATGGTCAGTGAATCTCTGCAGCCACCTTGAGCCTTCCCTCCCTGATTTATGCATTCACTCAGAAGTCTGGTCATTCTAAGTTGTCCATTTATATTTATAATAAAGGACTAGACTTAATTAACACACACAGCAAGTTTGCTACCCATTAACTATGAGATTTTTAGACACATTTCTTAATCTTCCTATGCCTCAGTTTACTCACCTCTAAAAAAGAAATAAAAATTCTTATTTCACAGGATTGTTTCATAAAGAATTAAATAAATTACAACATACAATGCAAGTGTTCAGAACAGTGCCTAGCACACTGCAAATACCTGGTGCATGTGAGTGAGTACTATGGCTATGGTGTCCTCTCCCCTGGGGGGCTGACTGGAGTTTTCTTAAGTGGGTGAGATGACGGGCTGCACGGACTTGAAGCTGGAGAGCAGGCAGGCAACGGCCTTCTCTCTCCACCAACAGACACAACATTGGCTTTACCCTAGTGGTAGAGGGCTTGAAAGTATTACTCTCTTAGACACAACTGGGTTTCATCTCATCACTAATCATCCCTGTGTCCTTGCCACAAACTCAAATCCTGCTGTTCTCTTCAACTCCCACATCCCCGCCAAAAGTTTGTCTTGGCAAGTAATTCACTTTCTTTACAGTATAATTCTTAGGTTCACAGTTAAATGTGTATATTGCCTGCTGCTGGGGTTATACTGGAGAACTTCAGCGTGAAAGCAGTTCTTTAATTCCCTGATGACTGCCGTACCCTAACTTTCCACTTGTTCACTTTGTGCTTGATATTCTGCCAGATTTGTTCTTAGCATTGTACTAATTTTCTCCCATGACTGTTTGCTTTATGGTTGCTATTTACTGTTATTGTTTATCTGCTCTCATTTGCTTTCTAATGGACAATAATTTTTCATAATTTCTGGTTAGCTAATGGCTCCTTCCTTCCTTCTTTCCTTCCTTCCTTCCTTCCTTCCTTCCTTCCTTCCTTCCTTCCTTCCCTCCCTCCCTCCTTCCCTCCTTCTCTCCCTCTCCCCTGCCTCCCTCCCTCCCTCTCTTCTTTCCTCATTCTCTTAAAAAATTATTTTCTGTCTTCTTAATGACTTTGGGCAAAAAGAAGGGTGGCTGCTAGAGCTTAGCCCTTTAACTTGAATCAAGTCATATTATTTTCTACTAGTTAATACATTAACATCTGCTGATTACAAGGATAAGATCTGTTTATGCAATGCATCTATTTTTAGAAATACATTCTATATATTATACACATTTTCAATCTTGATAAATTTAATCAAGGAGTTAATCTGATGACCATTTAAAATACAAAGCAAAAAAAGACACTAATACATCAAGTATTCATAGAACTATACAATAGTTCTATCTGTCTATCTATCTTGTATAACTATAACGATTTAGAATTAATCCGGAAGCTAAAGTAGAATCATTTTACCCTTATTCCTTTTCTTTTAATAAATAGAAGTATACCTGAAGGACTTATAGTCCATGTTCTCGCCATTTCTGAAGGCTTCTTATCAAATATGCTCTTATTACCCATAATTTTATGTATTGATATTTCAAGGAAAAAATTCAGTATCAGCCATTCTTGCCCCCCTGCTTTTTATTGAACCAAGACTAATACAGCACACATCACTAAGCAAAAAATGCTCTTTACTATGCAAAAGGCACAGTCAGTGATTGGCATCTAAGGCCAATTGATCTACCCATTACCACTATCTCCCTACCCCCACGAGCACTACTATGAAGCTATTGATTTAAACACTGTCGATCGGTTTCCATTTTCTGATTTTGGGCAGGCCAATTAAGAAAGTGAGTAATTGTGATTACACTGCTTCAGGATCAATTACATTTGATGCAAGACAAAGTGTTCTTTTTGAAACACACACGCAAAATTTGTTTTGATCTAGTGTGCTTAAATACTTAATGAAATCTAAAACAAATAATTAATTTATACCTTCACAACAGCAAAACATATTAATATACATACTTAAAATAACAAAGGCTATTTTCTTTGTAAAATACATTCATCATTTTCTTAAAATTAGTTTAAGAGAAAAAGAGAAAAACAGTTTATGTACATTACCCAATGTAAGATAAAAATCAAGTATCACCTACACATTTACCTTTAAAAGGACTTAGTTAATTGTGAAAGACAAAATGCAAGTCTTGTCCAATGGATACAGAGGAAATCTATGCAATAAAAACAGTTTTTTAAAAAATAACACCCTTTATAGAGAAATATAAAATGTTCTTTAGGTAACTTGATAAGAAAAAAAATTCTTTTAGTTCTAATTTTGTCCTAACTTGGTACATGAGCTTTGTCATTGGGCTGACATTGTTGAAATGATGAAAATGGATTCACCACTGGTGTTGGAAGCACATCTATTCAGAGTGATGTGACTCATAGTCTTGTGCTCAGTAATATTGATCTGTGTTGTCTAATAGAAAAATAATAAACAATTACTAGGCAATGTTGGGAAAAGTAATCAGTTTTTATATATCACTAATATAGCAGACCTCCCAAAACATAAAGGTGATGATCTGCATAAAATCAATGTGTTATGCTACATTGCTTATATTCATCTTTGTAGGTTCTCAGCAATAAATGGCACAATATTAGGCCTGAATTACTCATAAAATGAAAAGGCATATGAAGAAGAAAGGTTGACTATATTTAACTATAAACTTATTTTAAAATGTCTATTTCCTAAACTTGGAGGTTTTTACCACAACAAATTCTGCTTTAAGCTAGTAATAAGCTTAAATAAATAAAATGTCTCCATTCTTTTAGAATAAAAAGATAACCTACACCAGAAAAATATAAAAGAAAAGGATTCAAAGATAATTCTTAAATATGCATGAATATAAACTTTGTACTAATTGCTAATAGTTTTTTGGATTTCACTAGAGATGTATAAAAATTATATAAAAACAATTAATAATGACAAAACCCAATCCCAGAAAAAGCTCCTTTGAATAATATTCACCTATGAAACCTTTAACAACTAAATAAATGTTCTTTTGAATTTTATCAACATTAGTTCGTAAAATAAAGTAAAAAGGGAAAAATGTATGGGATTTAAGTACTGACAGAATCAATAATTCTCCACTTATGAGGCTCAAGATAACATATAAAATGTTTAAAAAGACATCTTCTCTGGGCTAGTCAGTAATATTAAAGTATTTTTTTATTTCTCCTCAATATTCCTCATCAATTTTCTCCTGAATTTCCTAAAACTGCAGTTAGAAGTAAAAAAAAAAAATTATCAGTAGCTTCTTACTTTGACCAACAAACTATGACTTCCCATCACATATGGCAGACTGTCTGGCTAGCTGTATAACAAATACTAAACATACATATACTGGACACAATTTATACAACCATTCCATGGCAGTCTACCCACTGCCAAAGAAAGGCACATTTGTTTAAATGCTTTGTCCCTCAAAGCAAAAAGCTGTTGAGAGCTTAGTTTTGATTTGCTATCCTTTGCAGGTGACATAAAATACAGAAAAACAATTGAACTTACCACAGCTGGAAACTGGCAGTCTGAGTGGAATCACAAAAGTCAATACCCACTGAAACAGTAATGGATCCCTCAGGCTCAAGAGATTCTAGGAAATTAGATAATTTAGACATGAAAACACAGAGGATGTGAAAAAGAGGCAAACTAAACACCGAAAACTTACGTAATGCTTCTAGTTTGGTTATAATAGTCAAATTTAATGATGGCTTACAAGAACACTTTCAAAATAAGAATATTAAAGCAAATTATAAAGTATTTTCCCTATTGAAGGCTTTCTTTGACAAATTTATTCCACACATATTTCAATGAACACATTACACCATTTTGTTTCAGAAATGTACCTCTTTCTGAGAATGTCATGTTTTACAATCCTGTCTCTACAGGCACAGAAGGTGAGAAGGAGATTTTGTCCTGTGTGGAACAGCTGTGATGGCTATGAGAACTTCTAAGAGACATGTATTTAAAACTTTGAAATATTTATCTAGATATAAAAAGTAAAATTTTAAACAATGCTCCAAATTTCCACTGGAAAAAATCAAACCACAAAAATTTAAAGGTGTAAATATAAAGCAAAATTGGAAGAAATGAATTTGTTATACTCAGAAATTAACCAAGATAACTGGCATTATAAAAATCAAATGGTAAGTTCAATTGTATTATTAAAAAATTACTGAAAGAAAATCTAGTAACAGATTATCTTGAAAAAACAAATAAAATGACATTTTAAAGATTTATAATTTTTATTTTTTAATTCTTTTTAAATTGTTGTTCAAGTGCAGTTGTCTCCATTTTCCCTCCACCACTCTCCCCCACCCCAGCCATCCCCACCTCCCACCCTCGATCCTACCCTCCTTTGGCTTTGTCCAGGTGTCCTTTATTTATAAACTTTATCTATCAACTAACCAAGTATAGGAAATAACTGTATAATATACATGCAACACTGGTGTTTTTCAGTTCACAATGATAAAAACTTAATACAATGACAAATTTTTATTCTGTTTGGGATTCCAAAGTCTGACTGTATGTTAGAAGAAGAACGGGAGATCTTACATATATACTTCTTAGTATAAACATCTATGCATATATTATATATTTAAATAGAAACCACCCACTTCTAATATCCACACCGCTAAGTCTTCAGTGTAAGTCATGCTGTACAATAGTTTTATCTATTCTGTGTATCTAAATATATGTAGTTATATCTTAGCAAACACATGCAAACCCAGTAGGCTGTGACTATCCTAGGGCTTGTTTATAAGTATGATTTCCATGAACTGTTAACCACGACAGAGAAGACAGCATAGATGGGACAAAAGAATAAATCAATCATCTTATTATATTAAGAAGTATGTTTACATTTTTTAAAAGAGTTTTATTTATTTATAGAGAGGGAAGGGAGGGAGGGAGAGAGAGAGAGAAACATCAATGTGTGGTTGCTGGGGGTCATGGCCTGCAACCCATGCATGTACCCTGGCTGGGAATCAAACCTGCGACACTTTGGTTCGCAGCCCACGCTCAATCCACTGAGCTATGCCAGCCAGGGCGTATGTTTATGTTTTACAGATTCAATGAAGACTAGGCATAAGAGGGTACTTGTTTGAAGCTGATTTTTAAATGTTATTGATTCGTTTAGTGTTATGTAAGTTGAATTTTCCAGTTTGAATTTCTTTTGTCTATAAACTTAACATTTATGCAAGTACCAGAGTACTTGCTGCCAAAATCTTTGGCAAATGTGTTATCTTAGAATAACTACCATGATACTTTTTTTTAAAAACATTTTTCCAAAATCTATACCCCATCAGTTAGTTCACAGCTCTGTCAGTCATACTGTTCGAGGCTATTCTTCGGTAAGTCCTTAGCGCTGTCGTCTGTGCCCTGACATTACGGGGTCTGGTCTAGGTGGCAGGCGAGCACCACACTGGCAGCAAATGCTGTCACCTCCGTCACATGACAGCAGTCATGATTTAGACCTCTCTCTCTACATCACACATCCTTGTATTTCATTCGACAAAGTGACAGTTTCACAAGGTGCCCTGTTGACAGCACCCTGACATAGCTTAGTATCATCTTCGGTGTTGAGATAATTAAATGTGAGTTTAGTGCCATCTAGTCCTGAAGGGCAGCTTATGATCAGTGGTATGTTTTATTATATGGATACTTCAAGAACAAAGTAATCAGCATAAAATTATTCATATAATGAACTTTTATAATATTTGAAGCCTACTACGTTGGGGAAGTTTACTCAATCAGGTGTCTTTATTTGGACACTCCTCTGGATCACTGCATATGCATGAGAGGGTTACACAGAAATGGCCGAGAAACACTGGCTCCACTGCACCACACCTTTAGTGATGAGAAATGAAATCACACAGGGGCCAGCTACTTTGACTCGACAGTTGTACAGTAACTGGTGAAATCTTAGCTAAACTCAAACTTGTCAACTGTTAACATAAAGTTACTGAACAGCCTAAGGCTATTCTCTTTCTGTGTGTGTATGTGTATGTTTTATATCTCTTATATATTGGTCTCTTTGGTAAAAATGTTGGTTTCACGTTATTTCTAATATTCTTGCAAGGAATTCAGTTTCACAGTAAAGGCAGGGAAAAAAAACAGGAAGTCTTCAAATATTATAGATAAAAAGATCAGTGACCAATAAGAAATCTGCTGAACTTATTAACATATGCATATATGCTTAATAAATAAAACAATGATCTACCTCCCTTATTTCAAAAAATATGAAAATACAGTATTTGTTCTATGTTGCAGTTTTTAGATGTTTTTAGAGGCATAATTAAGATACATCATACTCTGTAACTCTACTGTAATTTACTGATGAAAGAGACTAGGCATAGTGGTATTATGTATAAATATCTACTACATGGGAAAGAACTCTGTATTTTGAGGATATTCAATAAATGGTAATGAAAGGAATGAAACATTATAGTCCTAAAATTTTGCTTAAAAAACAAGCTTACTACTAGTACTGAGACAATGGTATAAATTCATATTTTATTTCTGTGTTAGGGTTATATTATGAAATTTATTATTATTTATTTCTTCTATTCTACACAGGCCAGCAAAAGTGCAGGTCATTGACTCATTAGGCCAGCTCAAAGAAATGTTAACACTGCTCTACTGTTTTAACCTTTGAATAACATTTTCAACCTTCAGTCAATTCATATATCAGCTGCTTGACACTTCTTAATTTTTTAACTAGGTAAAAAGGGATGACTTTTAAGCAATCAAAGAACACAAATTGCTATAGTTACAAAATAGTTTGAAATATATCATTATGTTAATATATTTATATATTAACTTTACTAAGTAAATAAATATCAGGATACTCTGTATTCTTTAAATAGTGTCTTAATCACCAAATTATTTTTAAATAAAGGGTAATAAGTGGGTTCTGAAATCACCTTATTTTATCTCTACTTTGGTTACTTATAAAAGTCTAGCATATTCAATCTATAAATAAAAATATAACATGAAGAATAATTTCTTTACTGAATGACTCATGAAAACTGTATTTGTACAAGAGGACTCAACAATGTCAAAGAGCCCAAGTGAAGAAAAATAGAATGGCTATGTGAAATAATGAATAAAGAAGACACAGTCCTGGTCAAAATCCTCTGCTCAACTTAAGTATTATAAAAAGGAATATTTGGAACTTTCTGATTATAATATTTCAGGGACTTGGAGACAGAAACCCTACATAACTTTTTTAAAAATCCTCAACCAAAGATATTTTTTTTTCATTGCTCTAAGAGAGAGAGGAAGGAAGAGAGAAAGGAAGCAAGAGAAACACTGATGTGAGAGACAGACATTGGTTGTCCCCCATATGTGCCTGGACCAGGAACAGAACCTGCCACCTACGTGTGTGCACTGACTGGGAATCAAATCCACAACCTCTCAGTTAGAGGATGATGCTCCAACCAAATGAGCCACCTGGCCAGGGCTTTATATTACTTTTAATTGAGATTTTGCCTGAAGCTTCTCCCAACAAAATTTTAGGGTTGTCTCCACTTACACAAAACAGAAATAGAGACAGACATTGTAATTATCACCTGGTTTAAACTCAAAATAAGACACACAGTTATTACACAATTTCTTATAGGTACAGTTTTGGTATAATACTTCAATAATGGGAGGGGGTGACACTGGTGAGAGGGGATCACGTGACGGGCACTGAGGTTCTTGGAAAGCACAGGCCGCATCTGAGAGCAGCCTGCTCAGCAACTGCTGGCTGTGCTGCATGTGGGAACAAAGACCCAGTGCTGCCATAACTTGTGTTTTATTCCAAGAAAAAGGAAATTCCTGGTATGCGTGCAAAGGAAGACAGAATAGTACATATCCTTTCATCTGTCACTCCCTTCACTTTTTAATTTATGGAATATAAAAGGAAACAGGGAAGGGGAGCAATAGTAGGTACTGTATGCAAAAAGACAAACTAAAATCATGCAGGAATGGAACTGAGGCAGAGAGGTGGTGGGAAAGGGGATGCAGACAGGTGCAACAGGTGGCAATTCTGATTCTTCAGCCCCATCCTTCCACGATTATTGGTATTACCCTTGCTGGCATTTGATTCCTAAGGGCAAAAGCATGTTTTTATTGTGTACAATAAATTTAGTTTAAAAAGGGAAACAAACATAAAGTATGTTAATAGTCAATAAAATACTATGTATTCTACTTTATTTTTTAAATGAACACATTTAATTATCAAATACAGTTAAAGTTTCAAATGAGAATATTTACCTATTGGATTAAAAACATGCATTTCCATGCCTATAGGAAGTTTTTTTTCTCCTATGTGGATATTTTCAATCTTTCGATCTGTAGTATTATTCAATGTTATTTGTACGGAGACCATCTTACTGCCAAAAATGCAAGGCTGTCTTGAAAAGAGATAGTGGGCAGCAAGGCCTTTTCCACTCATCCGATGAAGCAGCATATGAGTTTTCCCTGGTACAAAGACAGGAGTACTGACCTGTTGCATATGTAAAAGAAAAAGATGAATTAGCAAATACAATTTATAATTCTCTTAAAAATATGTAAAAATTTATGATGTTAACTCTTGCTTTTCCTAAAGTATTACATAAACCACAATAACAAACATTAGCAGGACATCACACACATAAATATTAAGTCAGAAATTATATTAAAATATAAAGTAAATACCTTCAAAGCAGTATTAATTTTTCTGTACTCTGTAGGCATATATTAAAATATTTTGAAAATATATGTCTAGTAAAACATATATATTTATATATAAATATATTGAATTATATATTCAAATATACTCAAGTTTTTAGAGCTTATAAACCTTTTTGTTCGTTTTTTCTAAGTACACTATATTTGGGCATCTTGCTAACTTTCTTACTAGTTTTAACAATTTGTCAGTTGATTTTCTCAGGGTTTTGAACTTTATGATAGTCTTATCTGCCACTGATGAACATCTTGTACCTTCATTTTCAATTGTGATTCCTTGAACTTTTTTCACCTTGAATTTCTTTCCCTCTAAAGACTATGATCTACTTTAAGGTGGTTTCTTCCTTTGCTTTAATGATTAAAAAGATCTTCTCTACTCTGATCTCAGGTAACTTCTTCTTCTTCACTTACATTTTCTTCTAAAGCTTTCATGGTCCCATTTTTTTAATCCATGTGAAACTGGTATTGGTTTATTGACTCCATATTCAAGCATTTTTTCTCTAAATATTTAGCGATACCCTGGACAGGATTTAATGTTAGCCTTTCCTTAATGATTCTTTTTCTTTTACTAGATCTTCTTTTATTTTTACAGTAAAATCTTTTAATTGTATTCCATTACCATTTATCTTCCTCATATCCCCCTTCCCTCTGCAATCATCATACTGTTGTCTATGTCCATGAGTCCTTTTTCCTTTTTGCTCAATCTCTCCACCTACTAACCTCCCCCACACCAAGAGTGGTCAGCCTGCTTTCTATCTGTGACTCTGTCTCTATTTTGCTTGTTAGTTGAATCTATATATTCAACACAATTCCTATTAAGATACCAATGACATATTTCAGAGCTAGATAAAGCAAATATTTCAAAAATTTATATGGAATCACAAAAGTCTCCAAATAGCACCAGCAATCTTGAGTAAAAAGAATGAAGTTGGAGGAATTATGCTATATAATATCAAACTATACTAATCAAAACAGTATGGTACTAGAATAAAAAGAGACACAAAGATCAATGGAACAGAATAGAGCCCAGAAATAAACCCACACTTTTATGGTCAATTAATATTTGACAGAGGAAGCAAGCAGATACAATGGGCTAAAAGATAGTTTATTCAATAAATGGTGTTCAGAAAACTGGGCAGATATACATCCAGCATAAAATAAAACTAGGCTCCCTTCTTACATCATACACAACAATAAATTAAAAATGGATTAAAGACATAAATGTTAGACCCAAAACCATAAAAATCCTAGAAGAAAACATGGGCAGTAAAATCAGACATTGTTCATAATAGTATTTTTTTTTTTGAGATATCTCCTCAGGCAAGGGAAATAAAAGAAAAAATAAACAAATGGAACTACATCAACTAAAAAGTTTTTGCACAGCAAAGGAAACAATCAACAAAATAAAAGACAACCCACTGAATGAGAGAACATATTTGCCGATAAATCTGGTAATCGGTTAATATCCAAAATTTATAAAGAACTTAAAAACACCAAAAACCCGAACAAGCCACTTAAAAAAATGGGCAAATGACCTGAATAACACTTCTCCAAAGAGGACATACAGATGGCTAATAGACATATGAAAAGATGCTCAATGTCACTAATCATCAGATAAATGCAAATTAAAACCACAATGAGATATCACCTCACACAGTCAGAATGGCCATCATCAATAAATCAACAAACAACAAGTGCTGATGAGGATATGGAGAAAGGGGGATGCTTTCTCATTGCAGTATTATTTACAGTCCCAAGATAAGGAAGCAGCCCAGGTGTCCATGAGTACATGAGTAGATAAAACAACTATGGTACATATATACAATGGAATACTACTTCGTCATAAAAAAGAAAAAAAATTTACCCTTTTCGACAGCATAGGTGGACCTGGAGAGCATTGTGCTAAGTGAAATAAGCCAGTCAGAGAAAGACAAATATAATATGATTTCACTTACGTGGACTCTAATGACACAAATGGCTTCAATGATGTTTTAAGTACAAACATTCTAATTATTTATGTACTTGGAGACATTTCTGGGCCTTAACTGAACTGTTAATCCAGTACCATATTGTTCTATCTCTTATAGCCCTACATATCATGATTATATTATTTGGCAAAACAAAATATCCCTCATTTTTCCTCTTCCCCAGTATTTTTCTTGACTAATTATCTGTTTATCCTTCCACTGAACTTTGGACTTCTTTCAGTTAAATTCTCCCCTCAATCTTGAGTAACATCAGGGGCAGCATGTTAACTGAGAAACACAGTACATTCCAAAATCATGCCTTGGTCATCTTTCCAAGCAAAGTCCAAGTATGGCATGTGGCTTGACCTGACACGGGCAAGCTTTTTAAAAATAATCAATTTGTAATTCAAAAAGCCTAATCAAGATTGTTTCCTGGGGGACTTCCGGCAAGATGGAGGCATAGGTGGACGCACTGTACCTCCACACACAACCAAGATTAGAACAACAACAATTTAGAGGTAAAATAACACCCAGAACTGACAGAGAATTTATCTGAATGGAAGTCGGACAGCCAAGAAGTTGACGCAGACCCGTTCATGCAGACCAGTAGGAGGGGCAGAGAGGAGCAGCTGGGCGCAGGTGCAGCGCGGGTTGCAGCTTGGAGAATAGGGAGAACTGGGTGCATAAGGCATCCAGGGGTGCATGAGGCATCTGGGGCACTCAAGATCACAGTGGGTGGACCCTGAGTATGCAAGTGGCAGCTGGCAGATCCAGTGAGGCGGCGATTGTGGACCAGGGCAGAGCACACAACCCAGGATCCCAGAGAAGGGACTGAGGTCCCAGGAGAATGGAGCTACCACCATTGTTCCCTCCCACCCTGGCCGTCGTCCCCACATACACCGTCACAATCTAGCGACTAGGGTGCCCAGCCCCGGTGAACACCTAAGGCTCCTCCCCTCACTGTAACAGGAGCAACCAGACCAAAAGAAAAAAAAAAAGAGAGAGAGAGAGACATGTCTCAAACAGAAGAACAGATCAATGCCCCAGGACTCATCCTTTTGAGTGACCAAGAAATAGCCAATCTATCAGATGCACAGTTCAAAACACTGGTGATCAGGAAGCTCACAGAATTGGTTGATTTTGGTCGCAAATTAGATGAACAAATGCAGGTTACCATAAAAGAGATGAGGGAAGATGCACGGAGAACCAATAGTGATGGGAAGGAAACTGGGACTCAAAACAATAGAGTGGACCAGAAGGAAGAAAAACACAACCAAACAGGAAAGAACAGAGAAATAAGAATTCAAAAAAACGAGGAGAAGCTTAGGAACCTCCAGGACATCTTTAAATGTTCCAACATCCAAATTATAGGGGTACCAGAAGGGGAAGAGGAAAAGCAACAGATTGAATACATATTTGAACAAATAATAAAGGAGAACTTCCCCACTCTGGCAAAGGAAATAGACTTCCAGGAAATCCAGGAAGCTCAGAGAGCCCCAAAGAAGTTGGACCCAAGAAGAGACACACCAAGGTACATCATAATTACATTAGCCAAGATTAAAATGAAGGAGAGAATCCTAGAAGCAGCAAGAGATAAGGGGACAATCACCTACAAAGGAGTTACCATCAGACTGTCAGCTGATTTCTCCAAAGAGACCTTACAGGCAAGAAGGGACTGGAAAGAAGTATTCCAAGTCATGAAAGACAAGGACCTATATCCCAGATTACCCTATCCAGCAAAGCTTTCATTTAGAATGGATGGGCAGATAAAGTGCTTCTCAGATAAGGTCAAGTTAAAGGAGTTCATCATCATCAAGCCCTTATTTTATGAACTGTTAAAGGCACTTATCTAAGAAAAGAAGATAAAGAAAAAACATGTAGAAGGACAGGAAACTCACAATTATTAACAACCACACCTAAAGCAAAACCAAAAGAAACTAAGCAAACAACTAGAACAGGAACAAAACCACAGAAATGGAGATCATATGGAGGGTTAGCAACAGGGTAGTGGGAGGAGGAGAGAGGGGGAAAGGTACAGTGAATAAGTAGCATAGATTGTAGGTTGAAAATAGATAGGGGGAGGGTAAGAATAGTATGGGAAATGTAGAAGCTAAAGAACTTATAAGTATGACACATGGACATGACTAAAGGGGAGATATGGGTGGGAGAGGGTGTACAGGGTAGAGGGGAGTGAAGGGGGGAAAATGGGACAATTGTGATAGCATAATCAATAAAATATATTAAAAAAAAAGACTGTTTCCTAACAAGTAGACTATCCCAACTAGGTTTTCTATTATAATTGCAAAAGTACATATTAATCTACTCAACATGTTCACTATGCCACTGACACCTGATTACATTAAAAACCTTATTAATAATTTAAAATTCATCAACAGAAATCTAAAAGTTAAATATCATGTATGCATAATGATAAAATATCTTCCAAGCATCATTAAAATACAGTATCCCTTTTCTAAAAGCCCTACTTATAAGGGTGAACAATTTAAAATATAATAAGTACCTAGGTAAATTTTAAATTTTGGCTATACAAAGTTATGAGGCAACTGATCTATGACCTCTACTTTGGTCTTTTGATGATCATAACAACATTCTAGCATTTTAAGTTTTCAAATCACTTTCACTTCTAAGCTTAGGTTCTTTCCTTGCATAAAAATTATTTTCAAAACTTTTCTGTATCAATGCTCACTGTAAGTTCTATTTCCTTTACAAATTTGAGGGTGGGGTTTATTAGCATAATCCAGGACAGCATTCCTTAGCAGTAAACATTCATTCAAAGACATAGTGGGCATCATATAAATAAGGAAGCGGACACAGAGTGTATATGTAAGTGTAAACAAGCATGTACGTATAAATCCCCATGTCACTGAGGCCATGACAATCAACTTTAAACACAAGCCCTTAACTAGAATATTAGCCCTTAACTATTTATATTTTCAGTATCGTATGTGTATTCTCTAAATTAGATGATAAGCACATTGGAGACAGTATCCAAGTTCCAGAGACACAGTGTTCATTATACCCTTAAATACATGTTGAGGTAGCCAGTTATGGGGATGTAAAGTACAGCATAGGGAACACAGTCAATAATACTGTAATAATTATGTATGGTGCTAGACAAGCATTATTACTTTGTGAGTTACGTAAGGGTCTAATCACT
Organism: Phyllostomus discolor; assembly: GCF_004126475.2. Classification (NCBI taxonomy): domain Eukaryota; kingdom Metazoa; phylum Chordata; class Mammalia; order Chiroptera; family Phyllostomidae; genus Phyllostomus; species Phyllostomus discolor. The sequence goes on from NC_040905.2 coordinate 48,147,461, forward strand.
CTGTTGTGCACCTGAAATTAGTGTAATATTGTATGCTAACTGTAATTGAAAAATAAGAATAATAAAAAAGTGAAAAAAATTCATGAAAGCTTGGGCTACATATAATATGGGGAAGTAAAGTTGAAAGCTGGAGAGAGACAAGAATAGAGTAGAATGAGAAAAGCAGGACAAAAGCAGGGGTGTGCTTCACAAGCAGCCAGGAATTAGCAATCCAAATACCACCTAAGGTGCTGAGAAGGTACACTGTGCCATCTCAACTGGTTTACTGATTCTCTCTCTCTCAATCTAACCTTGGAACACATGGCCTAAATATTTGGTATTTTTCCTACCTTGTCTCTGCACCTGTATTGTACTAGTTAAAAAGATATATGTGCAAAGACACACAGTATGATTCTCTCTACTCATTCTTCCACACTCACCCAAGTTCAAGAAGCACTCTCTAATGAATGCGACATCTAAAGATGTCCTCCCTGGCAATCCTGAAAGGTTACCTGTGACAATGCCCAGAGTTCTATGTTCTCTTCTATAATAAGTAGCATCACATATGGCACTTTGTGGTAATAATATATACTTTTTTTAAACAACAGTAAGGGGCTAACTGAAAATGTTTGATTGCTTTTTTGAAAACCTGTTTTCTAAGTTCATACAAGTCATATTAAGCCAACCTCCTCTAATGTCTAGATCAACTACAGGTGACATTTTGTTCAAGAGAACCAGTAGGTTCCATTAATCCTTCAACGATTAATTGTAATATGATTAATCCTGACAAGAAAGCAAGTTTTAGTTTACTATTTTGTACAACTGATTAGATACTTATATTCCAGAAACATATATATGATCTGTGGATGCTTATGTTCTAAGATGCTAAACATTGTGAACTAGTTTTCCAACTTCACATTTTATAAATATCAGTAATTTTCTTAAATGTAAAAAAAAAAGGTAAGTTAATTACAGAATGACCTAGATCTGGGTTGTGAAAATGAGGCTTTAAGAAAAAACACTGACTTTTAACAAGTTTGAACAAAACAGATCATATTGGGCAGGGGTCAGCAAATAGAGTTCACAAGCCAAATGTGGCCTGCTGCCTGTTTCATGAAGTTTCACTGGAACACAGCCATACTCATTCATTTATGTTTTCAATGAGTATGGAGGGCTGCTCTCCAACGGTAGAGTGGAGTAGTTGCTAAGCCTAATATATTTACTATCTGGACCTTCGGAAAAAAAGTATACTTCCTTCTCCTCCCCTCCCCCTATTTTTGGGGAACAATTCTCCACAGGTCTCTTCTGCTTCTGCATGATTTCTGAGCAAAGGCATTAACGACTTTGTTCCTGACAATTTTTTCAAGGATGTCTGTACAGTGAACAGCCTTTGGAAACAGGTAAATGCCTCCCCCTCGAAGCAAAAGTTAGACAGGTTTGCTAACAGGTCCTTATCAAAGATGGGGATCTTCTATACTCTGGTTCCTCTCTCTGTGTAAAGCAGCACACTGCACATGCAGTCACCATCTGGCCGTCATCGTGTCACCTTGTGGAACTGGAACGCAGAGAAGCAGTGGAATGATGAAGCAGTGCAAATGATGTTACTCTGCTGTAATAGCCTACTACGTTGTTGTGAGCAATCAACTGTTCTTTGCCTTGTGTCTTCTATGGGTATCCATGCAATTGTCTCAGCCTGGCGTTATCTCATACCTTCAGAGTTCTTAGTACCTTCCCCCACCCCATTTTTGGTCACTCAGCAATTCCCAGATCCACTTACTCTAAATAGCTAAATTAACACTTAGTAGGACTATCATATGCAGTGGCACCTGACTGAGGGGGTGGATATGAGCTTAAATTCCAGCTTACATCCAAGGGTGGCCTTTTTGGAATCTATACAGTGGCACCGTATGAGCTAGTGGCTTTGCTAAAGAGACCACTTTACATGGTAGAAACAATTTTTTCCTTTTGACTTTCCTTTATGAAATTCCATGTTTTGACTGAGTTAATTGTTTCTATGGGTTTCTGAAGTATCGCTATGTGTCCTGACAGCTGACAACAAATTGTCAAGTAAGTTCTCCGACACTGAGGAATAAGAGGACAATGTTTCAGGGTTGCTTTTATCTGGTTCAAAGCTAAATGTTGGCCTTCTGAGACAGCTTTCTCCCCTGTGCTTTACCGTGTAGCGGTTATGCGTGGGGCTGTTCGGTCTCCACACCTTACCATCTTCTAGGAACCTCGCCACTTCCAGTTCTTCGTAAAACCGGCTTGTTCTCAGGCCACTTCATGACTGGGCCATGGTTACCTTGTTCAGAAGCAGGCAAGGCCCAGTGAGCGTCTGAGGATTTGTGGGGTTGAGACCTGGGAAATCCAGCCCGTCTCTCTCAAGTGGCTAAAATTGTGAGATTTAAAACTCTAATGCCTGTGGCCATAGCCCTGCCATGTTGTCCAGTTAAAAATAAAGCAACTTTCAAAGAAAGGCATGGAAGAGACAGAGTCCTCTCTTTGGTTTGTATATGGAAGGTTCTTGAAGCGAACATACTCCTACCCCTTCTGAAGCTTGGTTTTCTGTGAAATACTCTATCTAGCATTCCTTCTAGTAGCTCCTCCCCACCCTGCCTTTTTGCTTAAGCTAGTTCAACTGGGTTTCTATCATTTAACTTCCCCACCAAACTACTGATCAGGACTAGTCACATTTCAGGACATTAACTAGAGGAGCAGGAAATGAACTAATAATGGGAGAACATGCTCTCTCGTCCCTTTTCCTGGACCTTGGTAGACATGAATGGGGAGATCAGAGACTCACGTATGGCTTCTGACTAGAATGAGTCATAAGAATCTATCAATTCTGTAAGTCAAAAGAGTTGAATTAGCAATTCAGATGGTTCAGCAGTGATTTTCAACATTTCTCATCTCCTAGTGAATATAAACTAATTAATAAAATTATGCAGCACACCAAATAATACATTTCTTTGCTGATCTGACAAAAAATAGGCATACATTTGGTTCATTCACACTGCACAGCTATTGCTCTGTTGGCTATTGTCCTGTTTTTAATTTGGCAGTCTAAAGGAAAAGAGGTCAGTGCCCTGACTCAATAGTCAGGTATTATTGAATGTTTTAAAAATTCTCGTGGCTCACCAGTTGAAAATCACTGGGTTATAGAGGAAAGGGGGGTCCTTGATGTGACCATCCTAACTCACTAGAATCCCACACTGGGGTCAGAGAGCAAAGCCCCTGCTCATAATAAAGTGCCAGTTTGCCTTTCTCTGTCTTCTGAATCTGTGTCTCCCATGGGCTTTTGAGGGGGACTTCTGGAACTCCCAGTCCAGTAAGGTCACCACTGTTTTGAACACAAAGTAACTACTAATCATTAATTTATTAATTCACTCTTTCAACTAACATTTATTATTAGTTGTGCCAACCACTGCACTAAGGACCATGATACAGAGTATCCTACTCCTCACAGAGTTTACAGTTTAGCTGGGGAGAACTAAGTAATTCAACCAGTGTGACAAATGCCATGATACAGAGAGGCTTAGTAGACTAAGGGAACACAAAAGACCTAGCTGCCACTTGAGTGAGAGATCAGGCAAGGGATACACTGTTGTTTAAACGAATTAAGTATCTGACTATTTCTCATTGCCTCTACTGTTACCATCCCAGTCTGAGCCACCACCATCTCACATCTAGATTATCCCTACAGCCTGCTAACCAGTTTCCTTGCTTCTACTCCTGCACCCTACAGAGCACTGACTCAAAATAGTGCCAGGACGAACCTGTTAAAATGAAGTTACATCATGTCTCCCCTCTGTTCAAAACCCTCTAAGGGCTCCCAATTTCATCGGGAGTAAATGCCAAAAATTCTTATAAAGGCCTCTAAGGCCCAGATGCCTGGCCCCTTGTTAGGTTTCTTTAACCTCATTTCTGACTACTCTTGAACTCATGGTTCACTCTGCTGCAGCCACCTGACTTCCTTGCTGTTCCTGCACACACCAGAAATGGGCCTACCACAGGCCCCGGCACAGGTCCCCGCTTCCAGGTGTGGTGTGTTCTCTAGACCCTCAGGTCTGATATATCTTTACTCAGATGCTGCCTTCTCAGTGAGGCCTAGCACACTGCATCGCTTCCTTCTGATTTCCCCCTTTTCTGTCTCCATAGCCACTTTGTACCTTCTCTAACACAACAGATATGTGTATATATAATTTTCTTATTTATTATGTGTATCTGTCTCCCCATTTATTCCCCACTTTTATGTTCAATGTATAAAACATAATTTTATCCTTTTTCAATACTCAAAGCATAAATTTACTATTTCAAATGATTAAAGAGATTTACAGATACAGACCTCTAGTGTTGGCCATAACTACACTTTATTAGATGCTGAGTGCTCAATTATAACACTGTTTCTAAAAATATTAGTCTCACAGAGCATACTGTGGTGATACAGTAGAAATCATCAATATTAATATTTATTGGTTTTAAGGTATAACTGGATTAGAAATTTTCTATTACATATAACTGTAAAAATATGAATACTGTATATCTTGAAGGCACACACAAAGAAAAACATTAACTAGGACTTCTATAATGCAAACACTAATTCTCAAAACAGCTATCTTTAGGTAACAGCATTATTTCCCATTAAATATTAAAACTTGCATAAACAGGATAGTAGGAAAGACAGTATTGAAATCACTGGTTTTGATTTAATTATTTAACAGCTAATGCTCAAAGAATTAAAAACCTAGCTGCATTGTAAGCAAATGATAAGGGCTATCCTCACTACGATTCTTCAGGAGGCAATTAGTTCAGTAACTGTAATAACTCTAAAATAAAAAGCCTCCTTCTGGACTTAACTGAACAAAAAGCATTAAGTAACAATGAGCTAACCCTCTGCAAATCTTCACACAGCATATGTTTAAATAATAAAAGCCGTTTGTGTACCTTTAGATGGTTTATGAAAATAACCAATCAATTCTGCAGACACAACATTATTTCTAAAGGAAATCTATGTGACTCATGATGCCTGTAGATACACAGAGACAAACCACACATATTTTATCAGTTTATTACAGTAAGCAAATAAGCGTGGAATGAGAGTGCACATAACTGTCTACTTAGCGCTTACTGAAACATTTATAAGAGCTGTTATCTCCCTAATAACAGACAGACAGCGTGCAATTTTAGAGAGGAGAAAAGCTTCATATTTTTTAACACTTCACTAAAAAGTAACTGAAGAGTGTAAAATGAAAAATACTCTGTGCAGTTAGCTGGTAATGGACCATATTATCAACTCAAGTTAGATTTATAGGATACAAACTAGTCACTAATAGTTATTTTATGACATAGCATGTCTGCTTTTTTGAGATTATTAAGATGAAAGTTGTAAAACTTCTTTTGAACATAGCTGTTCAAAATGATTGAATTATAAAATTTAAATGAGAATTGAAAAATAAAACACAGCATAGCAAGTAGGTGCCTAAGAATAAACCTAGTTCAACGTCAGTGTTACTATTTCAAAGCTGATGCATACACGTGAAGCTTTATGGAAACAGTGTTTTCCGGCCTTTTATGCTTTAATCCACAGTTAGTCACTTAATCATTTTTAAGCATTATCGATCTATTCTGCTTTCGGACTTCAAAAATATGAAGATCTGCAGTACATAAAATGCTGCCTTTGTATCTAGTTTTCTTTGGCTCCTTTTACAGCGTATCTATTTAGGTATATGATTTATAAAAATGACCAAAAAAACCCAGTTATAAACAGAGTTTTATCTTTAAAATTAGTATTTTTTAAAACCAAATGTATGCTTCAACTGGCAGAGTGGTAATGAAGAAAGCCACAGTATTGTCTTATTAACCCCGAAAACCACAGACGGTGAGCCTATTTTACCTTTAATCCACAGTTACTGAGCCCAGGACTTAGTATAGGATTAAAAAAAGCAAACAGCAAATGTGCTTAACTCTTAACTGTAACGATAAACATAGAGCCAAAGAAATGTATTTAATTTTCCATCAAATATTACTTTAAATAAATGGTTTATAATCATAAGATAACTTCCTCCTTACACAGGGGTTGGCAAAAGTAGGCTTACAGATGTAAAATAAATTAAAAAATAATACAAGAATAAACTCTACTTTGTGTACTTACAACTGTAAACCTTCTTTTGCTCACCCTGTACATGCAGATTTAGGTATTCTAGGAAATAATTGTGCTAATTCCTCATATTTTATTTTAGTAATCAATATATATTCTGAAAAACATGAAACTTTTTTTACCTCTTACTTTGGTAATATATATTATAAAAATTTATTTACAGAAAGAGCTGACTATATAATCAACTGACATTTAATGAGTACCTTACTTCATACATGGTATTGAGCAGGGGCCAAAGGGAGTCCACTGCCTGTCATTGTAAAGCCTGTGAGCTAAGAATGGCTTCTGCAATTTTAAAAATGGAACATTTTTGTGACACTTATATGAAATGTCAATTTCAATGTCCATAAATAAAGTTTTATTGGAACATAGCCACACTCATTTGTACACTGTTTACGACTTAGTATTACAATGGCAGAGCTGAGTGGCTATGACCTGTAAAGCTGAAAGTATTTATTATCTGGGCCTTTACAAAATTTGCTGACCCACTGGTACAGGATATATTCAATTTACACTAGGACTGCGATGAGGAGGAAATTACTTTATAATAATAACCTACTTTTTCTCCTCCCCAAATGTAAATCTATAAACTTCACTGTCAATCTGAATTTATAAATCTGAAATCTGAAATGATGCATAACATACTTTTGTTTACCACTTCCATGAACACATAGTTCCAGAAATGTGGGTACAGATAAGTTATACTAGTTTTTAAAGTATTTTTTTCCTGACTTTTGTTTTAAGGCTGCTAATAAAAACAAAACTGAATCCGGTTCTCAAAGTGCTTGGCAGAAAAGTTCCAATAACTGGTTACAAGTTTCATTTGAACCAGAACATTTGACATAAGCACAAAACAAGTATGTGTTATTTGATAGATGTGATAATCCCTTTCTTGTTGACAGTATCGATGACATAAAAAAGAAAAAATTGGTGTCCTCTTCCTCTGTAACCAAGCTCAGAATCTTGGTATTAGAACTGACATCTTCATCTACTTCCAACAATTAGTTGACAAGTTCAATGTCTCGTCTATTCATTTCTTTCTTTTCTGTCCATCTACCACCAGCCTAAGTTGGTTCATCACTGACATTTAAAACTTAAAAGAAGTATTTTTCTTTCAAATTGCAAAAGTAGCACATGTTTGTTGAAGATTGTTTCAAACTGTATGGAAATATAAGTAAAACCCCCTCAGGTTTAATCATAATTAGCAATCTGATGCCCCTCCCAATCCTGTGCTCCCTCTCCTGCTTGCTCAAACTGGCCTCCCTGTCTCAGATTCCTTATGGACCAATCCGTACCACAGACTCCTGTAAAAAGAATTCTCTTCAGGTGTACCTCCCCACATGCTCAGTGCAATGAGGAGGAAAGTGGCTATGAGGATAGAGAGACCTGAGCTGAAACTCTGGCTCTGCAACTTATTCACCCTATCATACTGGAAAAATTACTCACACTCGAAGGACTTCCATTTTCACATGGGTGAAATGGGGAAACCATCATCTGTCTTTCTGCATTGTTGTAAATCTAGGCCGAACACAAGAAAATGTGGAGGGAAGTAGTGCCTGAGGAACATGGTAGGCAGGAGTGAGGGAGTAAAATAAGATTTCAGAGTTAAAATAAAGGAGTATGTGGCTAAAATTCAGCACAGGTGAAAATTAATAAAACTAAACAGACCAAGAAGCTGTGAGGTTACACCTGGCACAGATTGTTAGTACGTACATTGGGGTCTCCCAGGATGATGGTGGGCTGGAGAGATTACCTGTAAGATGCCAAGATCTTCACTGAACATGGGTGAGAGGTTAAGAGATCCCAGGGCAAGACTGACAAGGAAGGGAAAGGATATATAGTAAGATGGGATGGGCCTGAGAAAAAGAAGTAAAATGAGGATAAAAAGAGAATGGCCTAGATGCCACAGCTGGGAGCTTCATATAACCACTCCTGCTGGTAATAATGATTTCATCAAAGACAGAATTATAGAGCATTCTGAGTCAGGGAGGTCATGCTGAGAATGTTTCCTACAGGACAAGCAAGATTCAAATGGAGAAAAGCTAGGCTATGTATAGTACTTAATAAAAGTATGTGAGGGAGGGAAATTGTTAGCTGTTCTACATATTTTACACACGGGAGCACAGCATCTAAAAACTGGTCATGCTGCTTGCATTTAAAGGACCTGTGCTAGGAGACGGGGGGATATGGATCTCATCTGGATGACATCCTAGAGGAAGGGAAAAAAAAGTATGCCTTGGTTGATGTGCAAACTGGAAAGGCACTTTTATTATAGCTACTTTAATTTTAAATAACAGGTCTCTCTAGAGATGCTTTCTTTGAATCTGACAGAGAGCAAGAGGATCCTTTCACATCACAGATGCCAATCAGAGGTGCCATAGTTGCTGAGGAATTCCTGACACAGGACAAGGATGGGGAAATGGGTCCTTCAAGATCAGAAGCACACACGCATGTGTGCACACACACACACATTTGTTTCTGTCTGATTTGTGAATAAACATTTTACATCCTTCAGTGAGAAGGTAGGAATGGACAGATCTAGGGGGAACATGATATATTACTACACAGGAACCTTAGTCTTTGGAGTTCGTATCTCTGATGGGAGCAAAGTCCTCTGATGACCCAGCTTTCTTTTTATTAAAGTCACCTGGCTATGAATTGTTCTGGGTAAGTGCTGGGATTGGGGCCTAGGTGCTCATACTTGGGCACCGGCCCATGTATTCTCTGGCTGTATTTTTTTTTGTGGGGTGGGGGGGACATATGGGGCATTTTTCTTTAGAAGCAAGAAAGACTATGACTTCCTTCTTGTGAAAGTTATGGTTGGCAGTGGTAAAAAAGAAAACACTGAATTTTAAGTTAAAAGACATTCAAGTTATCATTTGATGAGAAGAAAACTATTTAACTTCTCTTAGCTTGAATTTATAAAATAAAGGGTAAAACTACCTAATTCACAGGATTGTTTTACAAGGATTTAGTGAGATACTGCACATGAAAGAGTTCTGTTGATGAAAATACTCTTCTTTCATTATAATTTAAGACAACATTTATTAGCATAAGGGTAAAAATAGTGGCAGAACTAAGACTGGATTTAATATTTTTAAGTGTCACCTGGCTGGCGTAGCTCAGTGGATTGACTGCGGGCCGTGAACCAAAGTGTCACAGGTTAGATTCCCAATCAGGGTCCATACCTGGGTTGCAGACCACGGCCCCCAGCAACCCCACATTGATGTTTCTCTTTCTCTCCCTCTCTCCCTCTCCCTCTCTCTCTCTCGGCCCCCCTTCCCTCTCTAAAAATAAATAAAAATCTTAAAAAAATATTTTTAAGTGTCATTGCTGTCAAGCAATAAGCTATGATTCCTTTTTCAGTAAACACAAAATGTTCCTATTATAAGGAAAATAAAGGTCAGTAATGCAAGCAAGTGGAGATATTTTTTCTCCTTCAGAGCACTCAACAGGAAGTGGGAAGAACCAGCACTTATTAGTTCTTCCTGAAGATTAATGCTAACTGAGGAAACTTTTTTGAATATGGTCTTATGAATTAGTATCCTTAGTCAGCATAATAACTTTCAAAAGCAAATCAGTGAAAGGGAATTAGCATTGTCTTTAAAACATCAGTATTTAATAAGCTAGATATCTAAAAGTGGATTTCAAATGATAATATCATAAGCATACATCATAAAGCAAAGGAACCTCAGGAAAAGTTGGAATGCCATAACATTACAGGAAGGCTACAATACTTTGAGATATTTCATATTTCTTTACTTCACCAGGATTACAGTATTAATAAAACCTCTACTATCTACTTATCCATCTTCAACACTAAAAATCCCATTTTTATACTAATTATAAGAGATTAACTCAGAATTTGAAGTAACTGAAAAGAGCAATGAAAAATATCACTAAAAAAAAAAGTAATGACTGTGACCTGAGGGAGCTGGACAGGGAACCAGACCCACATGTCAAGAGACCCGGGTTATTCAACTCAGCCAGACATTAGGAGAGAGACTTTAGCTAAACTACAGCCTTACTTACCTTCTGTTTTTCTCTTCTGTAAAATGGGGCTAATTATGTATATCCTGTCTGTCTCACAGAGTTGTGAAATTGACTTTTAAGCTGTTCAATAGAAGGCATTATTGGGATTATTAGTAAATTGAGTTTTCAGTCAATGTTAAAACACCAATCTGTCAGATAACATAAGGTCATGAGGTTAAAAGTACTTATCAAAAAGCTGAATCACCATTGGAGAAGGGCTTTTAAAGACAGTATTGCTGTGTTTATTGATAGTACCATCCAAAGGCCTTTAAAAAAGTAATACCTTCCCCCATGTCCTTTTTCCCCTCTCTGTTACTTGTGGGTGAACAGGACTGTTCTCTAAAAGGTTTCTAAATGATGTTGATGTTAAAAAATATAGTATCACCATTTAACAGCCTTTTAAAGAGCAGTCCCTAGCATGGTCTTTGTTAACAACTGAGGGAGGAAGGGGCTGTTTTTTCAAAGGCTTTTAGAGGATGTTGTTAAAGAATATATAGTGACATCATTTAAAAGCCTTTTAAATAATAGTTCTTCTTCCCTCCCAATTGTAATGTCCTTGGCTTTCATTTATTTTGTACTATAAGCCGAAAATGGACATGCCGACATATTATTGGCCATGGCAGGCATTTGTTGGATGGAGAGTGATGTATTGCTTTTTAAAAGGCTGGTGTCCAGAAATAAATCCACCTCTTCAAGAACACAGTACCACTTCTATACAGGATATTGCCCACCCACCCTGTCATTTTGTTTGTTTGCTCTAAGAGTCTACTGAAGATGTCACACAAACAGAAAAGGAGTCACAGCTAAGCCACTCCATGACTTCCCATGGTATGAATGTAGTCCTACCATCCACTTTTACTTGAGTTAACTCTCCATCCAGTTAATGGCAAAATCTAACGTTCAGCCCCTCACCTGCTGTCTTTATCAAACTATTTCTGCCACTATTCCACTAATTTTAGACTTCACCCTGCTAAGAGACAGCAGTGGGCACTTAGGGTTCCTCTTCCTATGTAGCTCCTAGGGAAGGAAAAAATTAAGTATTTGGTTTAAAGCCTAAAGTTTGATAGCCAGTAAGCTTTGAGATAAATTAGCTTATCTTTCACATAACATATCCCTCTTCCCCCAAAAGAATTATTTTTAGGGATATAATCATAAAACGGGAAACAATTTTCCATCTCTTCTGGTGTGGGATCTTTTCAGAAAGTGTCATTTTATTTTAAGAACAGGAATTCCTAGATCTATTAATACTTAATGAAAATATAAGCCTTTAAAATAATCTAAAAGCAGAGCCCTCCAAACACACTGTATTTTATTTCTAAATTTTAGTGAATCCCATAATTTTTGCCAATTTCCATGATTTACTTAAGCCATAATAAATCATTTTTTACTTATGATTTGCTATAATAAATCATATAAATTAGTTAAATATCAAATACTACCCATAACACAATGCTCAGCTCAAGACCCAGTTTGTTCATTCAACTCTTTCTGACCCTACTCAGTCCATAATGATATTAGTCACATTTCATTTTGACATTTCTTATTATAACTTCTTGCCAAGATGGAGGCGTAGGTAGATACACTTTGCCTCCTCACACAACCAAAAGAAGGACAATAACACATTTTAAAACAAAAAGTAACCAGAACTGCCAGAAAATCAAACTGTATGGAAGTCCAACAATCAAAGAGTTAAAGGAGAAACATTCATCCAGACCAGCAGGAGGGGTGGAGATGGGCAGCTGGGGGGAAGAGGATGCATGGAAAGTAGGTGGCTGGAGAACCAGGGCAGGCAAGGCTGTGGCTGGTGGACCTGGTGGTCCTACATTCACGTGCAGATAAACCGGGAGAATAAACTGGGGAGCGAGACAGACTACACAACCTGGTGCAGGGAAATAAAGCCTCAAAGCCTATGACTGAAAATACTTGTAGGGATTGAGGCAGAGGGAGAAACTCCCAGCCTCATAAGATGGTTCATTGGAGAGAACCACAGGGCCCTAGAATGTACACAAACCCACCCACACGGGAATCAACACCAGAAGAGCCCAATTAACTTGTGGGTAGTGGGGGAAGTGGCTGTAAACCAACAGAGGGCAGAGCAAGCCCCATTGTTCCCTCTTGGACCCCTTCCCCACATATAGCGCCACAAAGCAGCTACGAGGGTTGCCCCTCCCTGGTGAACACCTAAGGCTCTGTGCCTTACCATGTAACAGGCGCTTCCAGACAAAAGAATATGGCCCAAATGAAAGAACAGATCAAAGATCCAGAAAAAATACAACTAAGAGATGAAGAGATAGCCAACCTATCAGATGCAGAGATCAAAACACTGGCAATCAGTATGCTCACATAAATGGTTGAGTATGGTAGCAAAATAGAGGAAAAAGTGAAATAAAGGAAACTGTACAGGGAACTAACAGTGAAGGGAAGGAAACTAGGACTGAAATAGATGATTTGGACCAAAGGAAAGAAATAAACATCCAACCAGAACAGAATGAAGAAACAAGAATTAAAAAAAAAAAACAAAAACAAGGAGAGGCTTAGGAACCTTCCAAATGACTTTAAATGTTCCAACATCTGAATCATAGGGGTGCCAGAAAAAGAAGAGGAAGAGCAAGGAATTGAAAACTTACTTGAAAAAATAATGAAGGACAACTTTCCCAATCTGGCAAAGGAAACAGACTTCTAGGAAGTCCCAAAAGCTCAGAATCCCAAAAAAGTAGCACCCAAGAAAGCACACACCAAGGCACATCATAATTATATTACCCAATTCAAAATAAGGAGAGAATCTTAAAAGCAACAAGAGAAAAGGAGAAGTTACCTAGAAAGCAGTTCCCATAATGCTATCAGCCGATTTCTCAAAAAGAGACCTTACAGGCAAGAAGGGGCTGCAAAGAAGTATTGCAAGTCCTGAAAGTCAAGGACCTACATCCAAGATGACTCTATCCAGCAAAGCTTTCATTTAGAATGGAAGGGCAGATTAAAGTGCTTCCCAGATAAGGTCAAATAAAAGGAGTTCATCATCATCAAACCCTTATTATATGAGATGTTAAAGGGACTTATCTAAGAAAAAGAAGATAAAAAACATGGATAGTAAAATGACAGCAGACTCACAATTATTAACAACCACACCTAAAACAAAAACAAAAAGAAACTAAGCAAACAACTAGAACAGGAACCATAGAAATGGAGATCACACGGAGGGTTAGCAACAGGGGAGTGGGAGGAGGAGAGCGGGGAAAAGGTACAGAGAATAAGTAGCATAGATGGTAGGCAGAAAATAGACAGGGGGAGGGCAACAATAGTATGGGAAATGGAGAAGCCAAAGAACTTATATGTATGACCCACGGACATGAACTAAAGTGGGGTAATGATGGGGGTGTAAAGGGGAATAAAGGGGAGAAGAAAAAAATAGGACAACTGTAATAGCATAATCAATAAAGTATATTAAAAATAATTTTTATACTATATAATTTTATGCATTTTATATTATTACTTAACTTTATTCTTAAAAAGCATGTAAAATAAGAAAGTTCTAAGCCTGGACAATAATTTCTTTGCATGTTTTTGCATATTTCTTAAAAAATATCAATAACTTTTGAATTCTCTGTTGGTTTAACAGCACAAGTTAGTTATCTGTGCCTACAATTATATTTCAGAGTACATAGTTAAATAGTTTTAAATATTTTAAAGCCTCTGCATAACAATTCATGTCATTTGAGGTTTGTTTCCATTATCTACTAGATAAATCAATGTTTCACTGAAAAATGCTACTTAATTCTGATTCTAATAAATGTAAACTGATAACATTTTGAAATAAAATTCTGACTTAAGAAGTATAACAATAGCATTAGAAATATATAAATATATATATAATTTAATCTAATATGATTGATCTGAAAACTTCAGCTGACCAAAATCCACACAGAGAGGTTCCACTGGAATTCTAGGTATGGCAAGTGATCACCACAGTACAGTGAATATCAAGACCACAGAGTACATGGTTATATGTGGTGCTGGGGGCTCTGGTTCTGTATGAGAACGACCCACAGAAAAGCCACAGCCCTACCCTTCCTATGCTCTGCAATGTGATAGATGAGTATGAGTATCTGAGTCATCTTCCTCTCCCTACAGGTTCTATAGATGAGGCAGTATATGAAATCATGTTTCTCTGCCCATCCAAAATTATTCATGTCTGACTTCATAGAACCTATGTATATGAACAGCGCATGGCAAGGGGGCATTAACCAGATGAACTGGAGGTGGGGAAACTTTCCTGGATTACCTGGGTGAGCCAATGTAATGGTATGACTCCAATAACTGAAAGAGCAAGGCAGAAGAGCCAGTGTCAGAGTGGTACAGTGTGAAAACAATTCAACCAGCCACTGTTGGCTTTGAAGATGGAAGGGGCATGAGCCACAGAATGTGGCCAGTCTCTAGAAGCTGGAAAAGACAGGAAAAATGATTCTCCCATGGAGCTTCCAGAAGGGGACACAGCCATGCTGACACCATGATTTTAGCTCAGTGAAATCCAGTTTGGACTTCAGATCCCCTGTACCATAAGACTATAAATTTGCATTGCTATAAGCCCCATGTTTGTGGTAATGTGTTACAGCAGCAATAAGAAACTAATAAAGATAATTTGATGTCTAGTTGAAAACTACTGTTCTGAATGCTTATATTATAAAACCTATCTGTGGGTTTATGGTTCTAATGTTTACATACATCTTTCAATGGCTGTTCTGTGATTTGAAAGGCATTACCTAGGCTTTCCCTATAGTATTTCCTCATTGGACTTAAGCTTCAACCAGCATGGACACTAATGAATTTGAATGGATCTCAAATCTGGGTAGTTATTTGCCAGAATCATTTAAAGGACTGGTTTTTAAAAATTCTCCTCCACCGATACTCTTTCTATATTTTTGATGGGCACGCTGAGTTGGTTTTGATCTATTCAGTGAATAGACAGGTACAGAGGACCAATTAAAAAAAAAACATAAGATGAACTGTCCCCCAAAGGCTCCAATTTAAAGCACCGCATATTACCTGAGATGACCTCTTATTGCTCTTTGGTTAGAATGTATTGTTAGTCTTTCTGATCAAATTTGCATATAGAAACATGTATGATTTCTATGTGAGCAAAAGGAGATTCTGGTAAGCAGTAGCAGTCATAAACACTTGGGTGATGAGGCACACAAAAAAACAAGTTTCAATGGGGATAAAGCAAGGAAACAAAAATATGAAAGGGTTTGGGTAGAACAGAAAAAGTATCTATTAAAAGAGTAATAATTCTGAAGAAACTCTTAAAAATGTTAGTGTTTTCTAGAGCTATAATTCTCTAAAAAAAAGTGCAATTAAAAAGTTAGATTTTTAAAAGGTTACACTGAGTCCCTGAATCTCGATTCTTAAGCATTTTGCAACCATTCACATAAAGTTAAATGTTGTAACTGCTGGGTAAATAATGCAGGTGTACCAGTGGGCACTTAATGCAAGCAGGTCTATGTGACAGAAGTTGAACCACCAGAAATACAAGCAAAAGCTGATCAGAAGAGACTCAATTAAGTCTGTGTTGGTTTGACAGAAACATATGTAGAATGGCAAAATGTGTCTTGGTGGAAATTCCACATCTATAAATCATATTATAGATGGCACTCAGTATGAAAATCCAAGATAGAAGAATTCTTCCCGGAAAATGTGTCAGTGTTAGCAATTTCCTCTGCCAAGAACCAAAACGCTTTATACAACCCCCCACTGCCACCCTGTTCATCCTCTCCTGTTCTCTTGCGTTCATAGTTTCCGTTTCCGTAAGACTAAGATGTGCCTCAAAACTGCAACCATGGATTACTTAATTTTATTTGCTTCAGAATACAGAAGACATTCTAT